>NW_026607199.1:0-185000 GCF_029890125.1 Rhinichthys klamathensis goyatoka
GAGGACCAAGGAAAGGTCCCACATAGGAACCGACGGGGGGCGCGGCGGATTCATCCTTCTAGCTCCTCTAAGGAAGCGGATAACCAGCTAATTTTTTTCCCAGCGACCGGCCGCGCGTTGACTCTGCGAACGCTGCTACGGCCGCCACATACACTTTGAGCGTGGATGGGACCTCCCCTTATCCAACAGCTCTTGTAGGAAAGTGAGCAGTTGCGTGGGCATGGTCCACTGGCCAAAGGCCGGTCTGACCTTTCGATAAGAGATAGCTCCCATAATTACTACCCACTGATACCAGTCGGCTACTAACCAGGGCTGCAGAGCTGCTATGCAGGTCTGAGTCACTCTGATCTTCTCGCCGCCAGAAGCCCAAGCTCGGTGAGACGCGCGAGCATTCAGTCAGCGTTGGAGCGGGCGCATGCGCAGTAGCCCTGGCTGAAGCACTGCTGCAGCTGATGCCATATACAGCCCAGCATCCTTTGAAAGGTTTTCAAAGGGAAAAAGCTTCCCTTCTGGAAGGATGCGGCTAGGTGTCGAACACGGCGCGCGCGCTGTGTCTATAGACGAGCCGTCATGGCCACAGAGTGCCGTTCTATTTCTAGAAGGAAATCGACTGACTGGGCAGTAATGAGCTCTTGGTCCAGTTGACCGAGAGTCCCAAGTTTTCCAGGTGACTGAGGAGCACCGTTCTGTGAGATAACAGTTTTATCTCTGACTGTGCCAAAATCAGCCAATCGTCCAGATAGTTTGTGATTCGCAAACCTGATTTCTCAAGGGGGTGAGCGCCGCGTCCATGCACTTCGTAAATGTACGGGGTGCTAAAAGGCAGGCCGAACGGCAGGACGGTGTATTGATAAACCTGACCGTTGAAGGCGAATCTCAAGAATGGCCTGTGACGGGGTATTATCTGAATCTGAAAATAGGCATCTTCCAGATCGAGAGAGATAGACCAGTCCCTCGGGCGAACGTGCGCGAGGATTTTCCTGGTCGTAAGCATTTTGAACGGCCTTTTCATAAGCACTTTGTTCAAATGTCTCAGATCTAAGATGGGCCTGAGGGCTCCGTCCTTCTTGGGCATGAGAAAAATATTGGCTGTAAAAGCTCTATAGCACCTTTGCACAGTAGCTTCGCTATTTCTGCACGGAGTAGATGTGCTACTTCTGCATTCACTGTCGTCACGGTCCGCGCTTGAAAGCGCGGGGGACGGCGAACGAGCTGACGTGAATAGCCCTGCTTTATTGTGCTTAGCACCCATTCTGAAGAACCCCTGGGATAGCTTCCCATGCTTTTATATGTACAGCTAGGGGGCGAATGGCCTCCGCGCTCTGATCGCCGCACTTTGGGGGATCGAGAAACTGAACCGGAGGAGTGGGCGCAGCGCGCGCGCCCTTGGTACTTGGAGGCGGCAGCTCGCTGACAACCGTGACAGGCTGAATTGTGTGTGACGTCCCAATTGCCATGAATGGGGATCGTTCTTTTACCACTTTGTGATGCGCGAGCAGCGCCCTGGGCGAATTGTCTATTAGTAAGCATGAGCGCTTGTGCGCGGGCACGAGACTTACATATGAATGTGACGCCCTGATCGCTTTGGATGGGGAGCGTTTTACGATCGCCTTGAGACACGAGCGCGGCGCTATGGGCAGAGTGTTTATTAGTAAGCGTGAGCGCTTCTGAGCGGGCACAGGACTTACAGTTATATGTGACGCCCCGATCGCTTGGGATGGGCAGCGTTTTATAGTCACTCTTAGATGCGCGGGCGGCGCTCGGGGAGAGGTATGTGTTAGAAAGCATGAACGCTCGTGGGCGGCACGTGACTTACATTCATAACCTGACTGATGTGAGTCTTTAATGGCCGTGTGAGCGTTGCCAGTAAGCATGCGCGCTCGTGAGGGGGCACGTGACTTACTTTCACAGCCCGACAAGTTATGAGCACTTGAGTACGGCGGCTCGCTGACAGCGACAGCTGGCTGTTTTACATGTGACGTCCCGGTTGCTTAGAACGGGGAACGTTTTGTGAAAATATTGTAATGTGAGAGCAGCGCCGGAGGCGGTGTGTGCTTAGTAAGCGTGAGCGCTCGTGAGCGGGCACGTAACTTCCATTCATAGCCTGACCAATATGAGTACTCAAATACGGCGGCTCGCTGACAGCGACAGCTGGCTGTTTTACATGTGACGTCCCGGCTGCTTTTAAACGGGGAACGTTTATGAAAACTTGTAATGTGCGAGCAGCGCCGGAGGCGATGTGTCTGTTAGTAAGCGTGAGCGCTCGTGAGCGGGCACGTGACTTACATTCTTAACCTGACATGTATGAGGCTGATCTGGCCGTGTGACAGAGCGGGTAGAAAATAGGCGTGAGCACAGAGTTGTGGGCACGTTTCCTACATCTAGCACTCGAGCGGCATTTGCCAGCTTTATGAGAGTGGGCTCTGCGAGAGACACGGGGGTTATCGTGCTTGTGTGTAAGGGTGAACACCGAGATGTGGGCACATTTTCTACACTCAAGACACCAACGGCGTGAGCCGGATAACCAGACATTATACTCACTTGAGATTTCTCTGGGTCGCCGCGAGAACGGCGGATGTGTGCAGGCGAGCGGGTTGCATTACCGGCTCGTTGGCTGCCAAATACACTGCTACAGTAGCCTTATCTAAGGGGACTGACAGGGCGAGACATTTCGACAGCGGCGCGCAAGCCCGTCCGGGCCATGCAGAGAGCTCGAGAGGGCTCTGCATGACGCGCGAACGGGGACGTGAGGGCGGGGTAGCTCTCTTGTAACGTTAAGAGAGCTAGCCGCGTGCTCGTTGGTCGAGCAGAACTGTATAAAAATTTCTGCTCTTACCACGCATCCAGTACGTCGCGTATGTTGATGCCCGTCCGGGTCATGCAGCGAGCTTGAGAGGGCTCTGCATGACGCGCGAACGGCGACGCGAGGGCGGGGTAGCTCTCTTGTAACGTAAAGAGAGCTAGCCGCGTGCTCGTTGGTCGAGCAGAACTGGGAACAGTGTTTGTATGAGGGCGCGTGCACTAGTAGTGGGCATGGGATCTACATGTGACACAGATGATGCCCGTCCGGGTCATTCAGAGAGCTCGAGAGGGCTCTGCATGACACGCGAAACGGGGGCGCGAGGGTGGGGAAACTCTCTTGTAACGAGAGCTAGCCGCGCGGCGCTGTGGTTATAGACTTCATTCGAGCCCGCAGGGTCGACATCGGAAGTTCCTCGCAGTGCTCGCATCCTCCATCGAGAGGGCGAGGCTGCGTGTTCCTGGCCCAGGCAGAGAGCGCAGATGGGCGGTCTCCAACGCTGAGCGGCTCTGCACGAGCCATAGGAAGTGTGAGACATCTTGAAAAAGACGTCTCGCTGCTCTTTTAGGAAGTGTAGAAAACAGAATACAGAGATAAAAGGATATTTCGCCGGATAGCGTAGCTCGCACGGATGGCTGAAGGTGGCGAAGACGGCCGGCTTCCTCAGCGCTGTCCTAAGCTGGCTGTTCGCTGTTCGACGGCGGCTTCTCTCAGATCCAGCGATGCGAAGAGCACGCTGAAGAGGCAAAAATCAGGGAAATCAGCCTACAGCCCCTTCTTTTATACGCTAAGCCACGCCCATTCTGGCGGGCTATGACGCTATGAAGGCGTGGGTGCCTTCTAGGGGTGGAACGGTACATGTATTCGTATCGAACCGAAACGGTACGGGCGTCACAGTTCGGTGCACGAATTTACACGGAGAATACACGGTATAAAAATAAATAAAACTCGCGTGCAAATTAATGAATGTAATGCGGAACTACTGTTAGATACGCGGGTTCTTTAGGGACACATAATCTGTACCATCGGCTTAGCTCTGAACGCGCGTTCACTTCAAACGTTGGCTTTATACGCGCGTCCTATTCGCTTTGGACTAGCGTCGAACAACACGCGAATTTGACGCTCTATTCGCGTTTGGTGTGACCGTGACCGCATAATGAACAGGCAGCGATGTCAAGATTGCAATGCTGGAGTGTGTGTGTGTGAGAGTGTGTGTGTGAGAGTGTGTGTGTGTGTGTGAGAGAGAGAGAGAGAGAGAGAGAGAGAGAGAGAGAGAGAGAGAGAGAGAGAGAGAGAGAGAGAGAGAGAGAGAGAGAGAGAGAGAGAGAGAGGCGATGAACACGAACAGTGGAAACATAAAAAACGTGTTCCATCTTTTGGACATTCGTCATATTGCATTGGTTTCCATTTCTTGTCCTCGGAGCACTAATCTTACACATTCTACATTGATTAAAAAAAGAAAATCGAATGTGTTTTTAATGGTAGTATTATTTTATACAGAAATCAATTATTTATAATTCAGAAGAGAATAATGTTACATTGTCAATTAATAATGTTAATTAAAATTAAGGAAAACAAATATATTGATCTGAAATATAGCAAAATAATTTTAAATTAATTCAGGTACAATTACCAAACATATCGCAAGGTCTTTTTGTCTTTTTATTAATTTAATTAATAAACTAATTATATAAAACTATTGCCAGTGCACTACAAATAAACTGGTTCTGTCTTTATTAAAAAAAAAACTTATTTAAAAAATACAATGCCTTTTGCATTTTTGTTTTGCTTTTCCCTCCATTGTACCGAAATCGTTCCGAACCGTGATGTCTGAACCGAGGTATGAACCGAACCGTGACTTCTGTGTACCGTTCCACCCCTAGTGCCTTCCATTGGGCCTTACGTCACGCCGGGCTCACTGGTAGGCTGCTGCAGTTGCCGCAGGGCAGCCAATGAGCACGCAAGATAGCCTGCTCTAGGTCTGCTAGCTGCTGCACTGCGTTGACAATAAATACATAATTAAGGATAATTTTTGGCTTCAATATCTCGAGAAGATGAATCTTTCCCGTAGCGTAAGCTAGCTTACGCATTGAGAGAGAACCTCTCGTAAGAGAACACCAAGTGTTTTCATGCAGCCTTGAATATGAAACTGAGAGGACTCGTGTATTTAAAAAAATTGTTTTCAGACAAAATGGCCCCAATCTCTGACTCCCTTCACCCATGCATTGAAGTGGGGTGAACTGTGGTCTCCAAATAGCGAGCAGGGTTCAGGGTCACACTCATTAATTCATGGACAGTGGTTTCACGTGATTAAAACAAGTAATCTTAACAAAACAGGAACAAATAAAACCCAATAAAATCAACCATGTGAAACCAACTACAACCAATGATGTTTATTTAACTTCAATAAAAGATTTTAGTTTAACTTTAATTAATGGTTTTCAGTTAACTTGAATTATTTTAGCTATCCTGCATTTAAGGCTTCTTGTTTAGTCTATATCACATTGGACAAAATCAATTTGGTCAGGTTAAAACAACTAGGCCTATGTGTAATAATTTTATCTCCGTGACTCGAAGACAACAGGAACGACATACACTATAACATCCATTTACTGGGAGGAAGACAAAGTTCACAAAAGGTGTCATCCCTTTCTACAGAAGCAAACACGTTTTTAGATGAATGTGTTTAGCATTGCATATTTAATTTACACATTACTCATTATGTCGTTTAAAAAGCGCCGTTATGTCCCCACACATGCAGGGAGGGGGGGGGGGGGGGGGGGGGGGGCATGAACACGTTTTAACCATTAATACTGAAGTGAAATAAAATTAAAAATGGTAGGCTATATTATAGAGTGATATTAATGCTGTCGAGGATTTTGTTTTCCAGTTCACTTGCAGATCTGTCAGATGTTTTCTGAAATCCAAGAAAAGCTTCAGCTACTTTAATATCGATAGCTATGTCCAATGTGTTCCTCACTATGGTGGTGACATATCTGTAAACTTGACCAAGTTGGTATCGCCAGAGAATGTCTAATTGAAGATAATTGGCACTGTCTGGTTACTTCCTGTTTCTGGACTGGCTGCAGTAACACGTTTCTGTCCATGCGGGGGCGCTTGCAGGCGAGTGCAGAATGAATGGGAGTCTATGGGGTTTCACCCCCAGAAATCCACTTTTCTCAGGATGTAATTTTTTGTCAAGTAATTTGAAAGTTGCATTCAAAAGAGAGGGCTAAGATAATACACTCAGCTGAAAATTGCATTTTTAAGTTCACTTATCTGTTCTAAAAATCCGTTCAAAAATGTGATGACGTCACATTATAGCAGAATGCTAGCATGTTCCGGCCAACAACGGCCTAACCTGTAAGAAATCGAAAGGACAGAAGTACTCGTTCATTCGACTTTTGGCCTATAATCTATATTGAACTTGCGGAATCAACAATAAAATATATGTTGATTCAGCGACAAGCAGGAGAAAGAGATACATTTAGCCATTTAGCTCCATAGACTCCCATTCATTCTGCACTCGCCCGCGATCATCTCCAGTGGAATTCTAATGGAACTGCAACCAAGATGATACACAATGGGGCTAATAGGAAGTGCCAAGGCTCTCCGTTAGGCGGGCTCAGAGCCATAGAGAGAAAGAGTTGCGACACTCCCATAGACCGCCATAGGAACTTTGGAATGCGGAAGTAACGCGTGTCGTGGAGCAGCCAATAGTTCCAAACACTGATAGTTTCTCCATTGAACCCCATTCATTTTCAGTGCTTCAGAAGTACGTTCGCTGGTAAATTAATGAAATTACTGTTTTTTTTTTACTTTTACACACATTAGCCGACCTCTCGTGAATCTAGTCTGTAGTTATATTTAATGTAGCCAGTTTTAGTAAATGTTTATTGGAAGATAATAGGTTAATTGCAGCGATAGCTTACGTGACCAACACTTCACTAACGTTAGCTAACTGGTAACCTGATGTATATAATATATTTAATAATATTTGAAATGTATATATATATATATATATATATATATAACCTATATATAATATTATATACACACACACACACACACACACACACAATTCATTTATTTAAATGGGTTAGGGAGGGTTATGCATGTGCTTATATGTACTTAGGAACATAGTTAATTCACTCATTAACTATCTCTCCGGTTTAATTTTATGAAGAATATTTTTCGGTTGAATATTTACCGAACATTGCTGTATATAGTCGTTGCTTTCTACGTTATGGGACCAGTCTATTTCCCTCCTAAATCATTCATTTGTACATGCACAGCGTAATTATTTATATTTTGTGTTGGTTGGAATTCTGAACGGACTGCAGACCTCTTTGCGTGATCACGAAGGTATAGGCTAATGGCTGAATTGGAATTTATAAGCAAGATCACGGGAATCAATAGCCTAATACAGCCCAGTTGTGCTAAAATAAATATCATGAGACGTCCATCATCAGATGAATGACATGGAAAAGTTAAGTTAGAGCCGCTAAAGCCAGTGCTAACGTAGGCCTACTACCCATGCGAACATGAACACTAAGCTTTTCCCTCCAAAAAAATAGCCTAAAACTTATCTAAGTTGTCACCCTGCCTCTCCAAATGCAAAACGGACATTAACAAAATGCAATAACAGCTTAAAAAGTACTTGGGTGTGTGTTTTATTTTATATTTACCGTTTAATAATCCAATCACTGCTGTCTGTCCATAGAAGAACATGACAGCCCGCGTGTGTTTTGGAACTAATGGGGCTTACATGAACCACGTGACAGCCGTCGCGGCGACATCAAAGCGTGTCGCAACTCTTTCTCTCTATGGCTCTGGGCGGGCTCTGGTATCGCTTGGACAGGGCTTGTGTGGTATAATTGAAAAAAATGGCGCTTGGTTGATTTCAGTCGTAATCTCCTGCTGAACACGCTGTGACAAAATATAAATGAGCTTATTTTGGATAGAGGGACTGAGGTATGTGGCATTTTTACTGATCTTTTTAACATGTCACTTTCCCAGCATAAGGTCCCAACACTGTGGAAGGAATCTGTAGTTGTACCTGTGGCCAAGAACAGATACCCAAAAGAGCTTAATGACCTTAGGCCTGTAGTAGCCCTAACATCAGTGATGAAGACCTTTGTGTCATGATCCCGGTGTTCTCTTCTGTCTCTGTCTCCCTCTTGTGTTCTTTTTGTTTCCTGTATCCATTCTCACACGCGCTCCCTTCATACACACACACCTCGCTTAGACACACCCACTTACTATCACGCTCATTCATTCTCCACCAGCTGATTGCCATCAGCCTTTCCATTACTCTTTCTCCATTTCCACCTGTTATCACTTTCTTCCTAATTAGCTTTCCTACTTCTAGTTCTCTTTTTCCCCTTTTCTCTGCCAGATTATTGACTATGTTAAACGTGTGTTACAGAGCTTACCTGTTCGCATCTTGTCTTGTCTTGTTGACGTATGTTTGCTACTTCTGCACTGCCTGTGCTGGAAATTACTGAAGTCTTTCTCTACCCAGCTTCTCTGTGTTTGAGGGCGACAGACGGACCACGAGCCCTGATTTGTGTTTCTGCTGCTGGATGCTGAGTATCGTTGCTGGACTACTCCTCAGTTTGGTTTGATTCCCAGAGACTTTCTGTTCATCTAATTACCTGCTTCAAGAGGCTTTCTGTTCGTCTGATTACCAGCTACAAGAGACTTTTCTGTTTGACCACTCTACGCAGCTTGCATTATTTTCATTAAAGGAACTGTTGTCTCGCAGATTGCATTTGGGTCCTTTTTTTCTGAACGTGTCCGTGACAGAATAATCTGGCCAAAGGATGGACCCAGCAACTGACCATTCCGTTCAGTCTGCGGTGGAATTTCAGGGAGCCATGCTGGGCCGCCAACAGGACGAGCTGACCACTACCCGTCGAGCAGTCGAATCCTTGGCGAGTCAACTGTCGGATCTCTCAGAGCAGATGCACTATCTACGCTCGGAACCTCCTCCGCGCCTCTCTGGAACCCAAGAACCCAGAATTAATAATACACCCTGCTACTCTGGCGACCCTTCAGACTGCCGTTCGTTCCTAACTCAATGCGAGGTGGTTTTCACTTTACAGCCACTCACCTACTCGCTGGACCGCACTCGTATCGCCTACGTTGTTTCTCTTCTCACCGGGAGGGCGCGAGAGTGGGGAACGGCGGTCTGGAATGCCGACTCTGATTGCATCAGCTGTTACTCTACATTTAAGGAGGAGATGACTCGAGTGTTTGACCGGTCTTCACATGGCGTCGAGGCTTCTCGTTTGCTCTCATCTCTCCGTCAAGTTAAACGGTCAGTCCCGGACTTTTCAATTGAATTCCGCACGCTCGCTACAACATGTGGATGGAATGAGCCAGCGGTTGTTGCTCGATTTATTGAGAGTCTCAACACAGACATTAAGGACGAGATTCTGTCCCGGGAGGTGCCGACCCATCTTGACTCTCTTATTGACCAAGCTATCCGCATAGACAGACGCTTTGAGCTTCGGCGCCGAGCACGCGGCATGGAGAGGGCTCTACTCTCCTCACCTCCCGTTTCTTCTTATACCCCTCCTATTAATCCGGTTCCCGAGCCAATGCAGTTGGGGGGAATTCGGATCACTGCTGCTGAACATGAGCGACGCATCTTAAACCGACTTTGCCTTTACTGCAGATCTGCCGGTCACTTCGCTGCCACATGAAAGGTAAAAGCCAACGCTCGTCAGTAAGGAGAGGGCTTCTGGCGAGCGCTACTGCTTGTGTCCCTCCGCCAAGTTCACACACTTCTTTCCCTGCCACTCTCCAATGGTCCGGCTCTTCTGTAACCTGTCAGGCCCTTATCGACTCGGGAGCGGAGGCCAGTTTTTTAGACGAGACTTGGGCTCTTGAACAGGGCATTCCTTTAGTTAATTTGAATGACAGTACTCCTGTTTTTGCCCTTGATGGTAGCGAGCTTGAAAGAGTCAGCCGTACTACCATTCCAGTGAGTCTCACGCTTTCTGGCAATCACAAGGAGACCATTACCTTTTTTATTTTTCATTCGCCCTACACTCCCATTGTTTTGGGCCATCCCTGGCTCGTTGAACACAGTCCACATATTGATTGGGGCAAGGGGTCCATTCTCTCGTGGAGATTGTCTTGTCATGTTAAGTGTTTAGTGTCTGCTGTTCCCCCTGTCTCTTCTGTTTCTGTGTTTCAGGAGGATCCTGGCGATCTGTCGGGGGTTCCGGAGGAGTATCTCGATTTGCGGGCGGTTTTTAGTCGATCACGTGCCGCTTCTCGTCCTCCCCATCGCCTGTACGACTGTTGTATCGACCTCCAACCTGGCACGACTCCGCCGCGGGGCAGACTGTATTCATTGTCCACGCCCGAGCGCGAAGCCATGGAGAAGTATCTCTCAGAGTACCTCGCTGCAGGTACTATTGTTTCGTCTTCCTCTCCCGCGGGCGCAGGTTTCTTTTTTGTAAAGAAGAAGGACGGCTCTTTGCGCCCTTGTATAGATTATCGTGGGCTAAATGACATAACGGTCAAGAACCGCTACCCTCTTCCCCTTATGTCATCAGCTTTCGAGATCCTTCAGGGGGCAAAGATTTTCACAAAGCTGGATCTGCGGAACGCGTATCATTTGGTGCGTATACGAGAGGGAGATGAATGGAAGACCGCGTTTAACACCCCCCTCGGGCACTTTGAATATAAGGTTTTACCGTTCGGCCTCGTCAACGCCCCTTCAGTCTTTCAAGCCCTAGTAAATGATGTTTTGAGAGACATGTTGAATGTCTTTGTTTTTGTCTACCTAGACGACATAATAATTTTCTCCCCATCTCTCCAGGTTCACGTTCAACACGTACATTGTGTACTCCAACGTTTGTTGGAGAATCGTCTTTTCGTTAAGGCCGAGAAATGTACCTTTCATGCCAAGTCGGTCACGTTTTTAGGGTCCGTCATTTCTGCTGACGGAGTCAGCATGGACCTCGCTAAGGTTCAGGCTGTCACCGATTGGCCGGTTCCCGACTCACGAGTCGCTTTACAGCGCTTTTTGGGTTTTGCGAATTTTTATCGGAGGTTTATCCGCAACTTTAGTCAGGTCGCCGCTCCTCTCACCGCTCTCACGTCTGTCAAGTCCCGTTTTGAATGGTCGCACTCAGCCCAGTCCACTTTCGATCGTTTAAAGACCTTGTTTACGTCTGCTCCTATTCTAGTTACTCCCGATCCCTCCAAACAATTCATCGTGGAGGTCGACGCGTCAGAGGTGGGCGTTGGGGCCATTCTGTCGCAACGGTCATCTTCTGATGATAAGGTTCACCCGTGCGCTTTCTACTCTCACCGTCTTTCTCTTCCCGAGCGAAATTATGACGTCGGTAATCGAGAACTTCTGGCCATTCGTTTAGCCTTGGGGGAGTGGCGTCATTGGCTCGAGGGCTCTCCTGTCCCATTCGTTGTCTGGACCGATCATAAAAACCTCGAGTACATACGGTCCGCTAAACGACTTAACGCTCGCCAGGCTCGTTGGTCCCTGTTTTTTGTTAGCTTCGATTTTTCTATTTCGTATCGCCCTGGTTCCAAGAACCTTAAGCCCGACGCTCTCTCGCGTCAGTTCGATTCCCCCGTGGGAACTCCTGTGAGAAAGGAGATTCTTCCTCAAGGCTGCATCGTTGGTTCTTCCATCTGGGGAATCGAACGCTTGGTTAAACGGGCTTTATCTCGGGTCGTCACTCCTCGCCAATGTCCGCGAGACCTACTCTTTGTTCCTGTCCCCACTCGCTTGGCTGTCATGCAATGGGGTCACTCCTCCAAGTTGTTCGCCCATCCTGGAGTTAGGGGAAACATTGCTGTCATCCGTCAGAGATTCTGGTGGCCTACCCGCGAGCGCGATATCCGTCGATTTGTGGCCGCCTGTTCTATCTGTGCCCAGACTAAGTCTAGTAATTTGCCACCGGCTGGTCTGCTTAGACCCCTGTCTATTCCATCTCGCCCGTGGTCACATATCGCGCTCGACTTCATTACCGGACTACCGGAGTCCAAAGGCAACACTGTAATCCTCACTGTAGTTGATCGCTTTTCTAAAGCCGCTCACTTCATTCCTCTTCCCAAACTCCCATCCGCTAAGGAGACCGCTCAAGCTGTCGTTAGTCATGTTTTCAAGCTTCACGGACTTCCCTCGGATGTCGTGTCTGATCGCGGACCCCAGTTTGCGTCGTTATTTTGGAAGGAGTTTTGCCGTCAGATCGGTGCGTCACCCAGTCTATCTTCTGGTTTTCACCCACAGACCAACGGTCAGGCCGAACGAACTAATCAGATTGTTGGTCGTATTCTCCGCAGTCTCGCATTTCGTAATCCTTCCTCGTGGGCTGATCAACTTCCATGGGCCGAATATGCCTATAATTCTTCTCCGTCCTCCGCCACCGGCTTATCTCCGTTTCACGGTTGTCTTGGGTACCAGCCACCTCTGTTTCCTTCTCAGAAGGCGGAGACTAATGTTCCGTCTGTCGAGGCGTTTATTCGGCGTTGTAAAAGAACCTGGAGAGGGGTGAGGTCTGCTCTATGCCATACTCGTTCTCTCACTCGCCGTGCCGCTAATCGTCATCGTATTAAGAGTCCGAGATACATCTGCGGTCAAAAGGTTAGGCTCTCCTCTCGCAATCTTCCTTTACGGTTCGCGTCCCGCAAGTTGGCCCCTAAGTTTATTGGGCCATATTCTATCTCTAAGATTATCAGTCCTGTCGCGGTTAGACTTAGATTGCCTCCTAACCTCCGGCGCGTCCATCCAGTGTTTCATGTTTCGTGCGTCAAGCCCGTCGTCCGCCCCCCACCTCGCCAAGTTTCCCCTCCTGTTCAGGTGGAGGAAGGTCCTGTTTATCGCGTACGTAAGTTACTTGATGTCCGTCCGCGAGGTCGTGGTCACCAGTACCTTGTCGACTGGGAGGGATACGGGCCGGAGGAGAGAAGCTGGATTCCTTCACGGAACGTCTTGGACCGCTCGCTTATCGAGGACTTCTACCGCACTCGCCAGCCTCTACCCTCGGGAGCGCCAGGGGGCGCTCGTTGAGGAGGGGGTACTGTCATGATCCCGGTGTTCTCTTCTGTCTCTGTCTCCCTCTTGTGTTCTTTTTGTTTCCTGTATCCATTCTCACACGCGCTCCCTTCATACACACACACCTCGCTTAGACACACCCACTTACTATCACGCTCATTCATTCTCCACCAGCTGATTGCCATCAGCCTTTCCATTACTCTTTCTCCATTTCCACCTGTTATCACTTTCTTCCTAATTAGCTTTCCTACTTCTAGTTCTCTTTTTCCCCTTTTCTCTGCCAGATTAGTGACTATGTTAAACGTGTGTTACAGAGCTTACCTGTTCGCATCTTGTCTTGTCCTGTTGACGTATGTTTGCTACTTCTGCACTGCCTGTGCTGGAAATTACTGAAGTCTTTCTCTACCCAGCTTCTCTGTGTTTGAGGGCGACAGACGGACCACGAGCCCTGATTTGTGTTTCTGCTGCTGGATGCTGAGTATCGTTGCTGGACTACTCCTCAGTTTGGTTTGATTCCCAGAGACTTTCTGTTAATCTAATTACCAGCTACAAGAGACTTTTCTGTTTGACCACTCTACGCAGCTTGCATTATTTTCATTAAAGGAACTGTTGTCTCGCAGATTGCATTTGGGTCCTTTTTTCCTGAACGTGTCCGTGACACTTTGAGCGATTAGTCAAGCAAATCCTGTAAAGGTTCATGGCATGCTTGACCCAATGCAATTTGCATATCAGGTTAATAGAGGAGTAGACGATGCTACTACTACCTTACCTAATCTTCTGTATAAGCATCTTGAGGGGAAAAAAACCCATGCAAGGCTTTTATTTGTTGATTTTTCATCAGCATTTAACACAATCCAAACACATCTTTTAGTAAGGAAACTTGTGTCCTCTTTTAACCTTGATCCAGGTATAGTAAAATGGGTACTGGATTTTTTAACATTTAGGCCCCAGTCAGTCAGCGTTAATGGCGTTCTATCTCAGAAGCGATTGTTATCTACAGGCTCACCCCAGGGGTGTGTCCTGTCCCCACTATTGTATCTCCTAAATGACTGTAGGAGTCACCACAATAACAGGTTTCTTCTGAAGTTTGCGGACGATACAGTACTAGTCAGTCTGCTCCAGCATGGGGAGGCTGATCATGGGCCTGTTTTGAACGACTTTGTTGATTGGTGTGACCACCACTTCTTAAAGTTAAATGTCCTTAAAACCAAAAACATTGTCATAGACTTCAGAAAAACTCTCCACTCTACCTCTTCAACAACAATCAAGGGCTCACTTATTGAGACAGTGCAGTGTTACAAATACCTAGGAACAGTCATTGACAAAAACTTGAGCTTTGACCTTAACACTTCCGCTGTCTACAAGAAGGGTCTTCAGAGGCTTAATTTTCTGCACAGACTGAATACCTTTAATGTGGACAAAACTTTGATGACTCCATTTCATAAATCTTTTATTGAATCAATTTTAACTTTTTGTTGCATATGTGGCAGAATGGATAGATATAACAGGCAGTTAGCAGACTACGCCATGATGGGACTTACACCCAAAGAATTAGCCATTTTGTTCTAACCAGGCACTCAAGTTCATTGATGGATCAGCCAGAGACAGTGGTCCAATACAAAAATAGAGTCTTTATTTTCACACTTACACTCAATCGACACACACACAATATTCACTATACTCTATTCGTAACGCACATACACCCCCAAGAGAGGAGGGAAATCGGGCAGAATCTTACCAGTGGGAGGCTAGTAGCTCGAGCAATGAGCATCCATAAAAAAACACCCTAATCATACGTGTCGAGGTTTACACACACACACACACAGCAAGGGAAATGACCACACTTGGTGAACATGCAGCCACAGCACACACCAAGGGACCCACCACCGCAAGGGGCACTGCTCCCACTGGCAGTTCTCAGCACCTGGACAAAAGGACAAAAATTGCAAAAAACAGATGTCTAATAGACCACCTGTTCTAAAGCCCAAAAATGGTACTAGGGTTAGCAATATTACAAAAACTCAGTTACACAAATTAAAATGAACAATCAAACATGAACAAAACAAAATAAACCATACACAATAACCAACAGAATGACAAAAATGCCACACTGAGGAAGCAACTTCCAAGGTCTCCCATCAATGTAAACAAATCAAGAAAACGAAAAAAAAATCAAAACAATCACAACAAATAGGTCCATCATTTTGGATATCGACAGCAGGAGAAATACAAAAGTTCAAAGAAATACACACTACAAACGACTTAACCGATGCAAGTTGCTCGTTAACTTGAACTAACCGCGGGACCTGTGATATTGGTCCCGTGGGAAAAGGCAGCCGGATACAACGAAGAAACCGTGAGCTGGTGTCACGTGAAAAACATACAAAGCAAAGCAGCAGATGTTCGGTGTAGATGTAGCCAACCAGCGGCCGCCCCCCGACTAAATAGCACTCCCTGAAATACACAGGATGTCTACTTACAAACATATCCCACGGTAATCATTCACTTATCATTCAGTGTAGCCACATACCTATGATTAGCAGCGTTAAGTGACAAGCCCCAAGCTCTGATTACCAATAGCAGGGCGCACACTCCGCTGGTGGAAGGGCTGCTACAGCACCGGGGATTCTACAACAAAACATTCCCCATAAGCCCAAGTTATGGAGTCAAACGAATGGAAAGAAAAACGAAGCTAGTCATACCTGCGGCGCTACGATAGAATGGACGACCAAGGCAGACCTCAGATCGCTAGGCCGGTAAACAATGCAAGTCGCGAGCCGGTGACGTCCCTCGTCAAAAGAACAGTCCCAGTTTATAAAGGGGCTTGGCCATTGCGATTGGCTCACAGCACAGCAAATTAAATACCACTTGGGGAGGCATGAGCCTAACAGCTGCATCCTGCTACACATAGCTTGGTATGGGAATCTTACGGTGCAAAGTAAAAATAAACTGTCTAACATTGTTAAGGTAGCCAGCAAAATTAGTTCCAATTAATTTAGTTAATTGGAACTAAACAACTTTCCTTGGCAGACATCTACAAAAGACAAGTTATATGTAAGGCTCAGACTATCTCATCATAGCTAGCCCTGACCACCCTCTGTTGGAGGAATTTGTTCTTCTCCCCTCTGGGAGAAAATACAGATTGCCCATAATAAAAACTAACAGATACAAATTTTCCTTTGCACCCACGCCAATTAATGCCCTAAATTTGTACTGAGCTTGAGCTGCTCCTCAAAACGATAGATTGTTAAGGCTACCATTTCAACTTTTGAGTACTTTTAGATTAACAAAAAAAGGTTGTATATAACGGCTGTTCTTATCTTTGTTTATGTCTCATGCATGTTTGTTTTTTAACCCTATTGCAAATCAAATTTCCCCGGGTGGGACAATAAAGACTGAACTGAACTGAACTGTCATAGGTTGCCAGCAGCTGTCCCAAAATGTCTCTGTGTCCCCAGAACGCTAGGTTGCACAATGTGCTCTAGCACCTGTCTCCAAAAAAGCACAGCATCACACATGTCCCTCTCCTGCGGATCAATGGTGCCATGAAGTTTCCACTGTTCATACAACTAGTAAAAGTTGTGAAACTGGATAACTTTACACAAAAATGCTTAGCGAGTCTTTTTTTTTACACTAAAATCCATGTTAACAACCGCATTATTTATGTCAGTGGCTTTATCTTTGAAACTGAGATTAGTATAAGGTTTGGCCCTATTTAGGATACTTCCATTTTCTCACTGTCACGCAAATGCCCGTAAACTAAAGTTTGTGAATCATCCAGTTGTGCTCTCAGGAACATCACCATTTCATTAATAAAGTAGACAACACACTCATGAAAAATATGGAGTTATAGTGCTTGTAACTTTTAAATATAACTTGTAAACAATAACTTGTAAAATCAAATAATAATTTTGCCATTAATTAGGCGTATCAAATACTCCTTTTTAAGTATTTCACAGGACAGTTGTACCTAATATATGTGGTGATGTCATCAGCCACTATAGGGTTAATTCCCAAATATGGCGTTCCGTGAATATATAAAACAGCTGCGACGGACATCTAGCCAAGCGTGCTATTCCGGGTTCGGGAAGTGACGTCATTCTCGGGGCGCCGGTTTAGGTTCAGGAGTGTGGCTGAGGAGGATGAAGATAAGTGGAATGCCTATTCATCATAGCGAGCCTGTTATTTAACACGCCCTCGAGTGCGCGGCTTGAGTTATCCAACGCAGTGGTACAGGGCGTGGAGGTGTTGCAGCAGGCTTAGCACCCTTCGGGAGGCTAAGAGGACGCTGACGGCTCGCGCTACTGGTTGTAGCTTTTGTTTGCGTGACACAGACAACTCCGGATGGATTGGAGGGTGTCTCACTGATCGGTCGCCTTCCGCCTCTTGTCTGACTTGTCTTTTCTTGTGGACGTGTACGGGAGCTCTAATTCGACAGCGCGGGTCTCTATCTGGAAGAGGACGACGCTCAAGTGGATTAGAACACGCGCTAGCGTGCAGCCTGCCAGGTTATCTCTAAATTGGTGCGGTGACAGTGCGTGTTCCTCGACTGATGGACTGAGAAACGTGGGGGGGGGGGGGGTAATCTTGAGGGACGAAGATCTATGTGTGTCTCCCTGATACTTGTATGTTATTCTTAGTGGTTGGTTTAACTTGGGTTTTGTATTGTTTGCTCTTTTTTTGTGTTTGATCCCCCTGGTTGTGATTTTGTTTATTTTGTTGTCAAAAGAACAGGGAATGACTCACCATCAACCCCTATTGTGCTGATTCCGGTCCATTAGTATCAGCAGGTTGCTGGTGTTGCAATCGAAGAAGGACGGCCTCTTTTGGCCATGTGTGACCCATCCACTTCGTAGACCTAGTTCATGTGTAAAGTGTATGTGTCTTTTGTTCATTACTGTTGTATTAACTGTTCTTGTCTTTTCCCTTCAGAATCTGGGGGATACGTGGTTCCTGAAGTCTTCTGGGTGTGGTGGTGGTTTGACTGACAGCGTGCAGTGTTCACAGTGTGTGGAGTGTGGTGAGAGCACGAGTGATTGCTGTGTCCATCCGATGAGCAAGACAGTAGTGATGTGTCGTTCATGAACGATTCGTTCATTTTGAACGAATCTTTAATATGACTCGGGACTACCGAGTTGTCTTAGAGAGTGATTCGTTCATTTTGTGTTGATCGCGCATGCGCATTGCGCAACATATGGTTTCTGAATCTGTACTGGAAATGATTAGTTCATCTCTCTCGAGTTCGGGTTCGGGACGGGTCCGAGTCTTTCGTTCTTCCTGTCAGTCCCATAGAGGCTATGCTGTCAGTACCGGAAAGAGTAATGATTAGTTCATCTTTCGAGTCTCGAGTTCGGGTTCGGCCGGGTCCGAGTCTTTCGTTCTTCCTGTCAGTCCCATAGAGGCTATGCTGTCAGTACCGGAAAGAGTAATGATTAGTTCATCTTCTGAGTCTTCGGGTTTGAGTCCTTCGTTCTTTTCTCACGTGACTTGTCACCGTATTGAATAGCCTACTAATTCACAACCTTTTTACAAACAAGCACGTAGTTAATGTATAATATAATAGTAGTTAATTAATGTATAATATATAATAAAACACACCACAGATGCACAAGAAACATTTAAAGAAACGGACAGGGACAATAATAAGATGGAACTTTTATTTTTCAGATAATGTTTATTTCACATATTTTGTATTTTAATTCCTAAATATAAAACAATATACATTCAGACGCAGTCAATAATACGAATCTAATATTGTATTTGATGCGAGATACCAGCGGTCACGTGACAAAAGAACGAAGGACTCAAACCCGAAGACTCGAAGAAAATGAACTAATCATTACTATTACTTTTTCCGGTACTGACAGCATAGCCTCTATGGGACTGACAGGAAGAACGAAAGACTCGGACCCGGCCGAACCCGAACTCGAGACTCGAAAGATGAACTAATCATTACTCTTTCCGGTACTGACAGCATAGCCTCTATGGGACTGACAGGAAGAACGAAAGACTCGGACCCGGCCGAACCCGAACTCGAGACTCGAAAGATGAACTAATCATTACTCTTTCCGGTACTGACAGCATAGCCTCTATGGGACTGACAGGAAGAACGAAAGACTCGGACCCGGCCGAACCCGAACTCGAGACTCGAAAGATGAACTAATCATTACTCTTTCCGGCCCTGCTGTATCACACACGGCACGGCCCAGCAGACAGATCAGAGTCAGACACTGACGAGTCGACAACTAACGTCTCGAGACACAAGAGGAGGAGAACAAACCTGATAAATATGAAGTTGCAAAGGAAAGAACGTCTCGGATGAGGAGGTGAGGTGAACTAACAGAATCAGACTGCAATAGCCTGAACTTAAAACCCAACAACTAATCAATTCATAAAAATTTCGGTTTCTTATAATTTGGCTTTGGCTGCATTACCCTATAATTTATTTTTATTCTTTTTACAAATGTAATCAACATTTTCGTAAGTTCTAGATAGGGGTGGTTAAAAAAATCGATTATTGATTAATCGCGATTATGTTATGGACGATTATGAATCGATTATTAAATTTTCAAAAATCGATTTTTTATTATTATATAAAAAAAAAATTTTGCGTTATTATTATTGCCGCATCGCTGGATCTAGAGAGAAGCCGCCGCCGCCGTCGAGGAAGCGACAAGACAGCGCCTGAAGAAGCCGGCCGTCTTCGCCACCTTCAGCCATCCGTGCGAGCTACGCTATCCGGCGACGGATCCTTTCTTGCAAAACTTACTGTCTAAAAGAGCAGCGAGCGTCTTTTTCAAGATGCCTTGCACTTCCTGCGGCGCGTGCAGAGCCCCGCACAGCGACGGAGACCGCCATGTGATCTGCGCTCTCTGCCTGGGTTTGTGAGCTCAGCGACGCACTTCTGATGTCGACCCTGCGGGCTGCACTGCCGTCGTTTTCTGATGCAAATGCTCGCCGGAATGACTCCCTCGAGCGTCTATCTCTCCTTCTCCGCCCCCTCTCCCGGACTCGCAGCCGCCGGCTCCCGCCCGCGCTGCCGCCGCCTCAAGCCTTGTTTATACTCGACGCGTCCGCACGAGCGCGAGTCTCCGCTGAAGCCTTGTTTATACTCGACGCGTCCGCACGAGCGCGAGTCTCCGCTGACTGCGCGCGGACCTCTCCATATGGACGAGGCGTTTATACTTGACGCGCTCGCCGTTGTGCTATTCTGTGAAACGACAGGGGGCGACTCGGAGTAATTCTCCTCTAAACCACCAGGAATCAGCAGTGAAGAAGTAGTTTGCCATTTATTAGTAGTTTATTAATTTCTGATTCATATAAAAAGAGTAATAAATGCAGTAGGTTTATTGTACTTTCACTGCATGTAAACTAGTAAACAACTGAAGCCTTATTGAAGAGTGTTTAAACCTTAATTTCATCAGCAGGGCTTACTTCTGCTATTGTAGGCTTATTTTGTAAATATAAGCAGTTACTTTAGAGTGCAAACTGGGTGCTTAATGTAAATGTGTTCCTATTCAAAAAATGAGAGGCTTTTATGGTCGCCCATCAATGCAAATGTCTCTGTGTATAGAAGGATCATAAACATGCTGATACAGACGCACCAGTTCGGCCAGATTCGGCTCGAAGTCGTTCATCTTCGGATGCGGCGCCGCGCGCGATGTTACAAAAAGTGCCGTGCACACCGCCAGTCGAAATGGGGTCTTGCGCACCCAACGCGCACGACCGCCCACACCGCAATGACGTCATTTTTGCCGCGCGCACTTCGCGCTCTTGCGGACGCGTCGAGTATAAACAAGGCTTCAGGGGACGAGGCGCTTGATATGGATGAGGACGCGCTGCTGACAGCTGTTCTAACCGCATATAATGCAAAACATTTTTTGCATTATAAACTTTTTATTTACCTTGACATGTTTCGACTGCAACCTGCAGTCTTCCTCCACCTGAACAACACCTTGTCTTTCTAGAAGAAAATTGTCCAATTTCTACAGTATGTTGTTTCTGATCTACTTCCTTAAGGAAATAAGCCTTTCATTTATTTGTTATTGTTTCGTTCAACTTGATGAGTCACAACACAATGTGATGTATTCATTTCTGTGTTCTACAGAACATAAGCTACATACAAATAATTCTGAAATTATAACTACACAACACAGAAAGTGCTTTGAGTTGTTGTTACTCAATAAAAGAGTTAAGTAATTCAGCAGCTGACTTTTTTTAATACTGCAATCACTTTGTAGTGTTTTTTCGTTTACTGTTGTGAAATGGAAAATCAATAATCGCTAATCGAGAATCGTTAATAATCGAAAATCGACTGTAATCGAATCGGGACTTCAATAATCGTAATCGAATCGAATCGGGAAATCAGACAGATTAACCACCCCTAGTTCTAGATGTGTTGGGATATTTAACATGCCATTTTAATTATATTATGCTGAAATGAACGAAATGACTCGAAAAAAGATTCGTTCATTTTGCTGAACGAGACTCAAAGATCCGAGTCAGTAAAATGATCCGAACTTCCCACTACTACAAGACAGATTCCCCAGGTTCTGAAGTGGTAGGGGCGTTTCCGTGTGTGTGCGCGAACGCGCGTGTATGTGAAGTTTGATTTATAAGCTTTTAGGATTTAGGCTATTACCAGAGATTGTGTTGTATTTTATTAAATGGTGTTTCTGAATAAACTGTTTTATACCATTCTCATTGTCTGTTATCTGACGCAGCCACAACGTATCTGTGTGCTTTGTATTTAAATTATTGGTGGGTTCCCGGACCGTTCCGGGTGGCGTAGTCGGGCTTAACCTAAAAATCCAAACTGCCACATATACAACATATTTATATCTTTATTTTTATAATTTGAAATATTAAGTTAAAATCTGAGCATTTGGCTGACAAAAAAAGTTTGGGAACATCTGGTCTAATTGAAGCTGAGGAAAGGAGCGGGTTAGAAAAGAACAAGCGCTCCAGTGCTGTGTTGTTTGTAGACTGAGAGAGAGAAAAGCCTGTCGATCGCCCCCTGGAGGAGGAAGAAATAATGACTGAGGCTGGGCTGTCCTTTGTGCACCGAAAGCAGACAGAAGCCAGAGAGAAAGCGAAATGAAAGACAAATAAATGAAGCAATTGAATTTAAACGCATAAAGCAGGAACAACCATGGGAGCCGAGCCATAAAGTGTATTAGTGAAGATAAAGCAAAAGCTTACAGCACCTGGTATTCCCAGGCGGTCTCCCATCCAAGTACTAACCAGGCCCGACCCTGCTTAGCTTCCGAGATCGGACGAGATCGGGCGTGTTCAGGGTGGTATGGCCGTAAGCAAAAGTCTCAGCCAATAAAGAGCTATTTAAAGAAGGGACACCGGGGCTCGGCCTGCATTCACACACTTTCCAGGCTGTAGCTGCAGGACAAACAGGACTCCCTTCACCCATGCATTGTAGTGGGGTGAACTGTTGTCTCCAAATAGCCAGGTTCACATATGCACAGTCACACTCATTCATTTAGTGGTTCCACATGATTAAAACAAGTAATCTTAATAAAACAGGAACAAATAAAACCCAATAAAATCAACCATGTAAAACCAACTAGAACCAATGGTGTTCATTTAACTTGAACTTAACTTGACATGAACACATTTTAACCATTAATAGTGAAGTGAAATAAAATAAAAAATGGTATATTATAGATAGTGATTAGTAAAAGTGAACCCATTCTCCTTTTACTGTACAAAATAAAGCGCAAAGAAGAATAACATGATGCATGGAAAAAGGCTCTTTTTTTCTTTTTTAACAGTGAGTAGATGAAGCTGTATTTCTAAACTGAGCACACACACACACACACACACACACACACACACACACACACACACACACACACACACACACACACACACACACACACACACGTTGGTCTACTCATTATCATAATGGTTTTTATTCAGAACAAACTGTATATTCTATTCCCTAAGCCTAAACCTAACCATCACAGAAAACTTTCTGCATTCTTGCATTTTTTATAAAACATTGTTTAACATGTTTTTCATGCCATTTTAATCCCTCAGGAAATGTCCACATAAACCACGTTTATGTTGTAATCAGTGGCATAACTTTATACTGCTGCCACTGTCACAGGTAATGTCAAAAATAATAGCAGAGCAGTGCACACCTCACCGTAGGTGAATGTTATGGAGTCCACAATCAACATCTTTGCAAGTTGATAGATTGAGGGCTGCTGAGCATTTTTTGCTCTAAAACAGGCCCTGAATGTTGTGCAGGAAATGTAAATCATATGTCCCTGTTGTAGTGGTCAGACACGTTTTGCCTTGACATACAGCTCATCATCACTTGCGAGCTGAAGAGTCATGGGGTGAAGGGCCTCAAACATGTCAGAGGTTGCTCACATACTGTTAAATCTTTGAGAAAGCTGGTTGATTATTTTGTCTTAGCGTTAAAAATGTTGACTCTGAAATAACTTAGGGGAGACCGGGGATGGTTGTAACATTTTTGACCTTTCTGTCTATATCTTGGAGTACTTTTAAGCCAGTGTGTTCAAAATGTGATTCAAACTAGTTACAAGTGTCTGCTATCAAATGACATAACTTTTATCTTTGCAACACAAACAGAAAATGCATGGTTTAGTTTCAAACACGAAGAGTGAAATTTTACAATTCACCCCAATAGTCTGGGTTAGTTGTAACATACCCTGGGGTGAGATGTAACATTATGAGATCCACCGGGGTGATATGTAACATAATGAAATAAGGATTTTGACAAAAAACAAACAAAAAAGGATTTTGAAAGGTTTTTATTCAACTCTGACTTTTCAATATAACTGATGTGTGTGTCTGTGTCACTCTTAGTCATAGTAATTGACCACTATAAATTTAACTTGAACACAAAACATTGTTTGTGTGTAAGCTTGTTTGTTACTGTCAGTCATAGTATTGGCCATAATAAATTAAAAATTGAACACTTGTGTTGGTGTAAGCACGTTTGTTACTATCAGTTATAGTATTGGCCATAATATAAAATTTAAATGGAACGTGTGTGTGTGTCGTGTGTAAGGTGTTAGGGTTAGGTTGTAACATTTCATTGTTGTTACAACTAACAGAGTCATGTAGCCATGAACTAGCTCACCTTACAGCTAACAGGCAAAACATTTTACATGAAAAATATCTACACAGACACACAATAAACATAATTTAAATTTGATGAGATTATAAAGCAGAAATTTGTCACAGGTCGGGGGGAGCCAAGCCAGACTGCGCCCACCCCTCAAACCCAGGACCACCTCGAGGAGCGTACCAGAGACCAGACAGACAAGGAGAATTTCTAAAAGCAACAATCTTTATTGAATAAAAGCAAGAATTAAAAGTCTTAATGCAGGCTTCGTCTCTCTTTCCAGGGAGGAGGAGACCGAGGGGTGCACTGCGAGGGCCCGGATTACTGGCAGCCACAGAGGAGGAGGAGACCGAACGCCTGTCTGGCGTGCAGGTAAGTAACGTGGTAAGGCGGCTCTTTTCGGCGTAATACAGGCGGACAACGGTCCGAGCAGACCAGGGCCGGGACCACGGGCCAGGAGGGGACTCTCTCCACAGGACAGGTGGGTAGCAGGTAAGTTTCTTCCAAGCGTCAGCTATTCGGCAGATGATCGGCCCAGGGGGCGATGGAGTCCAGAAGGGGGACCCGCTGCCGATCAGGTAGGTAGTCGGGTAGGCAAGTCTCCTCCGTGCAGGGTGCTCTCCCCCGTGGCGTCACGGAGCAGCAGGTGTGAGGTCCTCCGGGTGCCTTTCTGCCCTTGACGGCTCCAGCCAGAGACAAGGGTACCCTGTATAATCCAAGACAGAGACAAGTGTGCAGGTTCAAATCTATTTCGGTGGAGTATGGACTTACGGCTGGAGCGGGTGGTTCGGGACAAGCAGCGCTGCTGCTGGGGTGTGTCTCTCCTCTGAACAGGCAGCACGCAAGAAGGCCGAGGCAGAAGAATCTTCTATTTAAATAGACAAGACAAGTTAAACAGGGCAATCACACTCCTCTCTCATCTCACAGGACCTGGTGGCCGAAGTGGAACATACACATCCAACCTGAGGGCTTCGTTCTGCAAACACTGGCGAGAATGTGAACTGGAGAACACTGGCGGTTAAATAAACATGTACATCCACACACTGCAACTTCACGTCAAGTCCAATACTGTGTGACACTTCAATTCAGGCACCGCAATCCACTCTCAAATCTTAGTACAATAAGGCCAGCACTCACCCAATGTTCAATCCCTCCACTGTTGCGCTGATTCAACACTCAGGAGCCGATGAGACGCAGAGGATTTCGCATTGCATGGAACACAGCGTCTTCAACACACTTTCACACTCAGAAGAAGATATCAGGGTTTCAAAGATGAATCAGTTCACACTCTTAGTGGTAATTATATTTGTGGTCAATACACTTCACAATTCCTTATCCAATTCAGTGCAAGACATGCATTCACACGGATCCGGTGTTTCATTACTTATCTTTCTCCCTCGAGTGATGGCATTCTCCAGTCTTGACTCAATCTCCACAATTCACTCACTTCACATCCAATTCACGTTCCAGCTTGCACTCCCTCAATCACCGTTGCACCCCTTTCCAGTCAGATCCTCACAGCCGCTCCAAAGATCCCAGCAAACCCAAGCCACTGCCAAAGGAATCAATCTCTCCCGGGGGAGTACCACGCTCGAATGCGTTTTCCTTTTCCTTTTAACTAATCCTTTTGGTCGTGTTTCCCAATCACAAATCCCCACACCAAACACCCGCACCTGGTCCCGCTTAGCTAAATCAGCTGCCGCTGTCATGGCAACTGACAACAGCAAACCAGCACGGTGTGCCGGTGAAATCGTCCCGGGGGGGAAACACACTCCTAGCGGAAATTAGTTCTGCTAGATTTGTCACCTTGTGACAAATTCCCATAACAAAAATAAACAAAGTAAAAAAAGTTACTTTCATACCTCAAAATTGGTTTTTCCACTCTAACATCTGCTGTGTTTGCCACAGGGCTCTACTTTATTACATGTGGAATAAGGACTAAACTGAGCATGTGCGAAGTGAATCAGGGGATTTGTAACTAGTTCCTGATTGGACAGATTGGAATTGTTACAACTGACCCGTGTTACAACCATCCCCGGTCTCCTACTGTGTTGGACAGGCGCTCTTCTTACAACTAGTCATAATGACATTTCATTCTTCTGATTCTCACATTTTCGAAAGTTGTCTGAGATCCCCATTTTTCTGCAAGCGTCTGTGCCTTCATCTTTGCCTGGTCAAAAGCGCCACGATACTCAGACAAGCTCTGAATGGTGTTGTTCAGCAATGTTACGGCCTTCTGCATGTCAGCGTTTGTAGCTTGAAGCATTGTAGATACAGTATTCACACTCTCCAAAATTTTAGTCTGCTGAATCACTTGAAAAATGAAAGGGAATTTCTTAATTTATTTTCTTTATTCCTGCTGCTTCACCACGCTCATCCTTCTTGTCACTTGTCAGATATATTTTTGCCAGTGCTTTCATTATATCCACATATCTGTACCGAATAGCAACAATGGATTCATATCTAAAGGACCAGCGGGTGGGACACAGTCGCTTCAGTGTGACACCTGAGTGAGGGCTCTGTGGAGTCGATGCCAGTGAGCATGGCCCCCCTTTTAATACTGTGGCCAAAAAACACATACAAATGTTTGATGGTGTCAGAACTGTGACACTTCTGGAATGTTTTTTACTGCATCATTCAGCACTAGGTTCAGGTTATTTGCTGCACAGTGTACATATACGTTGCAAGTCTCTTTTTTCCCTGATCCTGGCCTGCCCTCCCGCATAGACGCCACTCATATTGGCCACTCCGTCGTATCCCTGCCCACGACATGAGAAATATCAAGGCCATTTTTCGTAATGCTGTTGAGGATTTTGTTTTCCAGTTCACTTGCAGATCTGTCAGACGTTTTCTGGAATCCGAGAAAAGCTTCAGCTACTTTGATATCGATAGCTATGTCCAATGTGTTCCTCACTATGGTGGTGACATATCTGTAAACTTGACCAAGTTGGTATCGCTTGGACAGGGCTTGTGTGGTATAATTGAAAAAAATGGCGCTTGGTTGATTTTAGTCGTAATCTCCTGCTGAACACGCTGTGACAAAATATAAATGAGCTTATGTTGGATAGAGGGACTGAGGTTTTGGGCCGTTTGATCTGCTCTAGCAGCAGAGGGTCATATTGCCAGCAGCTCAATAATGGCAAGGAAATTCCCACTGTTTGGCTGTCCCAAAATGTCTCTGTGTCCCCAGAACGTTAGGTTGCACAATGTGCTCCAGCACCTGTCTCCAAAAAAGCGCAGCATCACGCATGTCCCTCTCCTGCGCATCAATGGTGCCATTAAGTTTCCACTGTTCATACAACCAGTAAATGTTGTGAAACTGGATAACTTTACACAAAAATGCTTAGCGAGTCATTTTTTAACACTAAAATCCATGTTTTCATTATTTATGTCAGTGGGTTTATCTTTGAAACTGAGATTAGTATAAGGTTTGGTCCCATTTAGGATACTTCCATTTTCTCACTGTCACGCAAATACCCGTAAACTAAAGTTTGTCGAATCATCCAATTGTGCACTCAGGAACATCACCATTTCATTCATAAAGTAGACAACACACTCATGACAAATATGGAGTTATAGTGCTTGTAACTTTTAAATATATAACTTGTAAACAATAACTTGTAAAATCAAATAATTATCAAATACTCCTTTTTAAGTATTTCACATCACAGGACAGTTGTACCTAATATACAACATATTTATATCTTTATTTTTATAATTAGAGTTAAAACTATTTTATAATAATAATATCAATAGCTCACAGCCCTATATTAAAATAAAACCAAATAAAATTAAACAAGTAAACCCAAAATAAAGAAAAGATTCAATATTCCATCTGTTTACTTGCATGTCTCTTCTGACTGTTCCCAACGTTAGAAAACCATGAACATGCGAATGTGTGTGTAATTATTGAAATATTAATTTGAATATTAAGTTAAAATCTGAGCGTTCGGCTGACAAAAAAAGTTTAGGAACATCTGCTCTAATTGAAGCTGAGGAAAGGTGCTTTGGTGCGGGTTAGAAAAGAACAAGCGCTCGAGTTCTGTGTTGCTTGTAGACTGAGAGAAAGAAAAGCCGGTCGATCGCCCCCTGGAGGAGGAAGAAATAATGACTGAGGCTGAACTGTCCTTTGTACACCGAAAGCAGACAGAAGCCAGAGAGAAAGCAAAATGAAAGACAAATAAATGAAGCAATTGAATTTAAAAGCATAAAGCAGGAACAACCATGGGAGCCGAGCCATAAAGTGTATTAGTGAAGATAAAGCAAAAGCTTACAGCACCTGGTATTCCCAGGCGGTCTCCCATCCAAGTACTAACCAGGCCCGACCCTGCTTAGCTTCCGAGATCGGACGAGATCGGGCGTGTTCAGGGTGGTATGGCCGTAAGCGAGAATCTCAGCCAATAAAGAGCTATTTAAAGAAGGGACACCGGGGCTCGGCCTGCATTCACACACTTCCCAGTCTGTAGCTGCAAGACAAACAGGAACCACCAAGTGTCTCATGCAGCCTTGAATATGAAACTGAGAGGCCTCGTGTATTTAAAAAAATGGTTTTCAGACAAATGGCCCCAATCTCTGACTCCCTTCACCCATGCATTGAAGTGGGATGAACACTGTGTCCCCAGAACGTTAGGTTGCACAATGTGCTCTAGCACCTGTCTCCAAAAAAGCGCAGCATCACGCATGTCCCGCTCCTGCGCATCAATGGTGCTATTAAGTTTCCACTGTTCATACAACTAGTAAAAGTTGTAAAACTGGATAACTTTACACAAATATGCTTAGCGAGTCATTTTTTTACACTAAAATCCATGTAAACAACCGCATTATTTATGTCAGTGGCTTTATCTTTGAAACTGAGATTAGTATAAGGTTTGGTCCCATTTAGGATACTTCCATTTTCTCACTGTCACGCAAATACCCGTAAACTAAAGTTTGTGAATCATCCAGTTGTGCTCTCAGGAACATCACCATTTCATTCATAAAGTAGACAACACACTCATGACAAATATGGAGTTATAGTGCTTGTAACTTTTAAATATAACTTGTAAACAATAACTTGTAAAATCAAACAATTATTTTGCCATTAATTAGGCATATCAAATACTCCTTTTAAAGTATTTCACAGGACAGTTGAACCTAATATACAACATATTTATATCTTTATTTTTATAATTTGAAATATTAAGTTAAAATCTGAGCGTTCGGCTGACAAAAAAAGTTTGGGAACATCTGGTCTAACTGAAGCTGAGGAAAGGAGCGGGTTAGAAAAGAACAAGCGCTCGAGTTCTGTGTTGCTTGTAGACTGAGAGAGAGAAAAGCCTGTCGATCGCCCCCTGGAGGAGGAAGAAATAATGACTGAGGCTGAGCTGTCCTTTGTGCACCGAAAGCAGACAGAAGCCAGAGAGAAAGCGAAATGAAAGACAAATAAATGAAGCAATTAAATTTAAAAGCATAAAGAAGGAACAACCATGGGAGCCGAGCCATAAAGTGTATTAGTGAAGATAAAGCAAAAGCTTACAGCACCTGGTATTCCCAGGCGGTCTCCCATCCAAGTACTAACCAGGCCCGACCCTGCTTAGCTTCCGAGATCGGACGAGATCGGGCGTGTTCAGGGTGGTATGGCCGTAAGCGAGAGTCTCAGCCAATAAAGAGCTATTTAAAGAAGGGACACCGGGGCTCGGCCTGCATTCACACACATCCCAGTCTGTAGCTGCAAGACAAACAGAAACCACCAAGTGTTTTCATGCAGCCTTGAATATGAAACTGAGAGGACTCGTGTATTTAAAAAAATTGTTTTCAGACAAATGGCCCCAATCTCTGACTCCCTTCACCCATGCATTGAAGTCGGGTGAACTGTGGTCTCCAAATAGCATAGGTTCAGGGTCACACTCATTCATTCATGGACAGTGGTTTCACGTGATTAAAACAAGTAATCTTAACAAAACAGGAACAAATAAAACCCAATAAAATCAACCATGTGAAACCAACTACAACCAATGGTGTTCATTTAACTTCAATGAAAGATTTTAGTTTAACTTTAATTAATGGTTTTCAGTTAACTTGAATTATTTTAGTTATCCTGCATTTAAGGGTTCTTGTTTAGTCTAAATCACATTGGACGAAATCCATTTGGTCAGGTTAAAACAACTAGGCCTATGTGTAATAATTTTATCTCCGTGACTCGAAGGAACAACAGGAACGACATACACTATAACATCCATTTACTGGGAGGAAGACAAAGTTCACAAAAAGTGTCATCCCTTTCTACAGTAGCAAACACGTTTTTAGACTAATGTGTTTAGCATTGCATCTTTAATTTACACATTACTCATTATGTCGTTTAAAAAGCGCCGTTATGTCCCCACACATGCAGGGGGTAAAACACCGCTTTGGAATTAATTTTAATAGTTTATTTCTGTATCTTACACACATGAAGTTTTAGCATCTACTCTCGTGTAATGGAAATCATGAAGATCTGGATACGTCCAGTGACTGCGGTGAATAGTGCTGCTGGCAACAAGGGAAAGACCTTGTGACAGTCTGGAGAGACAGCTGACAGGAGGAAAGAGACCCCAATGGGGCTGGTAAGGGTTAGCTACCCTTGTCGGCAGTATCCAGCTCCGTGTTTACAGGATGCTGGAGACACCCGCCCAAGGCTTCTGAGAAATTAAAGAGAATATTACCCCTAGAGTCTGCGAGAGCGGGGGCGGAAGATGACTCAATGTTGGACAACATGGTTAACGACTTAGGAATGGAAACGGATATGAGTATGGAGAGTAAGACTAGTCCAAGATCTGCAGTTAGTAAAGTCATTGAATTCCATGTTTGTGTCTGTGGCTGGAGCAAGGCGACAACGGTCAGTGGTTTGAAGGTTCATCAAGAGAAAATAAAATGCTTGAGGGAGAAGGGACAAGGGCCTCACATTGATCAGTACTTCTTACGAAGTCAGTCAAGTCAGTCGAATGAAATCCAGCGACAGGAAGCAAATCACAGCTCGCAGAATATCAGCACCCCTGTCATAGAGGAGAGGAGGGCTTGCACAGTTAGTGATGAACATATTAATACTTGTGAACCCGGTCAGACTAAACAGTATAAGAGAGAAAAGAACCTCAACGGGCATAGGCCTGGAGTTAGATGGCCAAGAGCTTGTGAGAAAACTGCATGGGACACGGTAAACACAGATCTGTGCTTTGCATTGGAAAGATTAACTGGTACAGTTGAAAAGAAGCTGGATAAATTTGGGGACATCATTTACGCATATGGAAGTGAGAGGTTTGGTGTGGAAAAAAGGAAGGAAAAAGTACAGACTACTCCTGGAATGTCTAGACGGCAGCAGAAAATTGAAGGGTTAGTTAGAGAAAGGAGACAGCTGAGGAAGATTTGGAAAAGAGCAGAACAAAGTCAGAAGGAGGGACTCAATCTCTTACAAAGGCCCATAAAAGATAAGCTGGCAACATTACGCAGAGCTGAGCGTCAACGGAAACGCTACAAAAAGAAGGAACGTGCGAGTGCTAATTTCAATAAAGACCATTCAAATTTGTAAAAGAAGTTATTCACCAAGGAGAAGAATGGCACTTTAAAAGCATATAGGGTTGAGCTAGAGAGATATTTGGAGGAAACGCATACAGATGCAAAAAGGCATGAGCCTATGTCAAATCCATCAGACATACCACCTATCAACCCACCAGAATACCAAATGGATGTCTGTGCACCTAAGTGGAAAGAGGTAGAGCAGGCTGTGAGAAAGGCAAGGGCTTCATCATCTCCAGGGCCTAATGGAGTTCCGTACAGAGTGTACAAGAGTGCTTCAGGAGTTCTGCGAATTCTGTGGAAATTGATAAAAGTGGCATGGGAAAAACAGGTTGTACCTAGAGCATGGCGCAGAGCAGGTGGAGTCTTTATACCTAAAGAAAAAGATGCTACAAGCATCAGTCAGTTTCGTCCTATTTCACTATTCAAGGTTGAAGGTAAGATTTTCTTCAGCATTATTGCCCAGAGATTGTCCACCTACCTATTAAAGAATGGCTTCATTGACACTTTAGTTCAAAAAGCGGGCACTCCAGGGTTCAGTTCTGGGATGCGACTACCACCAATCAGAGCATACATGGATGACATGACAACCATGACTACAACAGTAGTCTGCACTAATCGGTTATTGGGGAAGTTAACAGATAATATTGAATGGGCACGAATGCAATTTAAGCCCTCTAAATCAAGGAGCATCTCGATAGTTAAAGGAAAGGTAGTAGATAAAACATTCTTCATTAATGGTGAGGCAATACCAACAGTTTCTGAGAAGCCAGTGAAGAGTCTTGGGAGATGGTACGATGGAGATCTAAAGGACACAGTTCAAGTGGGAGAAGTTAGATGACAAGCAGTGGAAGGTTTGAAGAGCATAAACAGCTGTGCTCTACCAAGCAAACTAAAACTCTGGTGCTTTCAGTTTGGTCTACTGCCAAGGTTGATGTGGCCACTGACTGTGTACGAGGTTTCTTTGACAACAGTGGATAAGCTGGAAGCGTTAATAAGTTCATACATCAGGAAATGGTTGGGAGTTCCACGCTGCCTCAGCAGAGTGGGACTTTATAGTAAAGGAGTATTGCAGCTGCCAGTCTCTGCTTTAACCGAGGAGTTTAAGTGTGCCAAGGTCAGACTGGAAATGACTTTAGTAGAGTCACGCGACAAATGTGTAAGGGAGGCAGCCCCTGTGGTAAAAACTGGTAGAAAGTGGTCAGCAAAGAAATCTGTAGTAGAGGCAAAGGCTGACCTTCAAATTGGGGATATCGTGGGACAGGTACAGCATGGAAGAGGAGGTTTTGGGCTCAGTTTAGCTCCTCCTAAATGGCACAAGGCAGGCCCAGCTCAAAGGAGGAAGCTGGTAGTCAACGAGGTGCGAAAGCAGGAGGAGAGGATGAGATGTATAAAGGCCATTTCCCAGGCCAAGCAGGAAGAGTGGATGAGATGGGAGAGTGTGGAACAACGCAAAATGGGCTGGCAAGACCTTTGGTCAATGGAAGAGAGTAGGATCAGTTTCCTTATTAGGTCAACATATGATGTTCTCCCATCACCGCAGAACCTAAACCTCTGGGTAGGAGAGGATCCCTCTTGTCCTTTGTGTTCATCACCTGCCACATTAAGGCACATTTTGACAGTTCTAGTTCTAGCAAAACATTACACGCAGAAGACAATATTCCTCCGCCCAGGTGAGCAACCACCAAGAAAAGGTGCTAACACCAATTCTCGCCCAGGACAACTGGAAGCTGCTGGGGACTGGAAGATGCTGGCTGATCTTGATCAATGGCTTATTTTTCCACCTGAGATTGCCACCACTAACCTACGACCAGATATTGTTTTGTGGTCTGGATCAGCATGCATTGTTCAACTGATAGAGTTAACAGTGCCATGGGAGGATGCGGTAGATGAGGCAAATGAGAGGAAGAAACTGCGGAATGCTCATCTGGCCACTGAAGCAGAACAGCGAGGATGGAGAGTCCAGGGTTATCCAGTGGAAGTGGGTTGTCGAGGTTTTGTGGCACACTCTACAACCCGGTTCCTCAGAGACGTCGGATTCAGTGGCCAAGAGTTGCGTCGCACAGTAAAGAACTTATCTGAAGCAGCAGAAAGGAGCAGCAACTGGCTGTGGTTGAGACGGAAAGATTCTAGCTGGCTGTGTACAGGCCGCCACGCTACGGTTTCGTAGAATTCTTGAAAACTTGAAGAGTCTGTTGGTTTATTTGTATAGGTTGTATAGTATTTACAGTCATTACGTTCCTGTGTATATTGCGTGAATGACGGGTGGTTGGGCAGATATTGTGTTTTGCGGTAGGTGGTATGCCATACGGAACCGTTGCCACTGAAACTGCATATCAACGCACCAGTGGGGCTCGACAGCCTTAGTCAAACAGGTTGGCGCGTATGGTTGGGTTGCGGAGAGATTGTGAGATTGTGGTTAGGTCTCAGCAGCAGGAGGGATGTAGAGGTCAGTAAGCTGGGCTGAGTTGAGTGGGGGACGGAGGGGGGTGACTCTGGGACGCCAGAGTCACTGTCGAGCCCTCTTGAGGTGTCGTGGGCTAGTCGACGAAACACTGAGGACGGAAGGTACCCACTTGAAGACCCTAGAGATGTCCCCTACTTGGCTCAATCCAGACGGTTGTCACGCTGGTCCACTAGGGAGACCACACTGTAGTTGCAGCCGTCGTGTGTGCTGACGCGCCAAGTACACTGCAGTCGTTAACGCCGGACAGAAGGGGAGTCACACCACCATATGGAAAGAAGCGTAAATGGGTGAAGCATAGTTTACTGTAAAGCTACGTCTTAGTGTTGCTTATCTTCCCGAAAGCCGAGTACAAATCAGCATGAAGTTTTAACATCTACTCTCGTGTAATGGAAATCATGAACACGTTTTAACCATTAATACTGAAGTGAAATAAAAATGGTAGGCTATATTATAGAGAGTGATATTAATGCTGTCGAGGATTTTGTTTTCCAGTTCACTTGCAGATCTGTCAGATGTTTTCTGAAATCTAAGAAAAGCTTCAGCTACTTTAATATCGATAGCTATGTCCAATGTGTTCCTCACTATGGTGGTGACATATCTGTAAACTTGACCAAGTTGGTATCGCTTGGACAGGGCTTGTGTGGTATAATTGGAAAAAAATGGCGCTTGGTTGATTTCAGTCGTAATCTCCTGCTGAACACGCTGTGACAAAATATAAATGAGCTTATTTTGGATAGAGGGACTGAGGTATTTAATTGACCCCTTGGGCCGTTTGATCTGCTCTTGCAGCACAGGGTCTGATAGGATAACGGGTAAATTTCTAAAAGTCTGTGCAGATCAATTATGTGACATTTTTACTGATCTTTTTAACATGTCACTTTCCCAGCATAAGGTCCCAACACTGTGGAAGGAATCTGTAGTTGTACCTGTGGCAAAGAACAGATACCCAAAAGAGCTTAATGACCTTAGGCCTGTAGCCCTAACATCAGTGATGAAGACCTTTGAGCGATTAGTCAAGCAAATCCTGTCTGTAAAGGTTCATGGCATGCTTGACCCAATGCAATTTCCATATCAGGTTAATAGAGGAGTAGACGATGCTACTACTACCTTACTTAATCTTCTGTATAAGCAACTTGAGGGGAAAAAAAACCATGCAAGGCTTTTATTTGTTGATTTTTCATCAGCATTTAACACAATCCAAACACATCTTTTAGTAAGGAAACTTGTGTCCTCTTTTAACCTTGATCTAGGTATAGTAAAATGGGTACTGGATTTTTTAACATTCAGGCCCCAGTCAGTCAGCGTTAATGGCGTTCTATCTCAGAAGCGATTGTCATCTACAGGCTCACCCTAGGGGTGTGTCCTGTCCCCACTATTGTATCTCCTAAATGACTGTAGGAGTCACCACAATAACAGGTTTCTTCTGAAGTTTGTGGACGATACAGTACTAGTCAGTCTGCTCCAGGATGGAGAGGCTGACCATGGGCCTGTTTTGAACGACTTTGTTGGTGTGACCACCACTTTTCAGAAAAACTCTCCACTCTACCTCTTCAACAACAATCAAGGGCTCACTTATTGAGACAGTGGAGTGTTACAAATACCTAGGAATAGTCATTGACAAAAACTTAAACTTTGACCTTAACACTTCCGCTGTCTACAAGAAGGGTCTTCAGAGGCTTCATTTTCTGCACAGCCTGAATACCTTTAATGTGGACAAAACTTTGATGACTCTTTTATTGAATCAATTTGAACTTTTTGTTGCATAGCTTGGTGTGGGAATCTTACGGTGCAAAGTAAAAATAAACTGTCTAACATTGTTAAGGTAGCCAGCAAAATAATTGGAACTAAACAACTTTCCTTGGCAGACATCTACAAAAGACAAGTTATATGTAAGGCTCAGACTATCTAATCATAGCTAGCCCTGACCACCCTCTGTTGGAGAAATTTGTTCTTCTCCCCTCTGGGAGAAAATACAGATTGCCCATAATAAAAACTAACAGATACAAATTTTCCTTTGCACCCACGGCAATTAATGCCCTAAATTTGTACTGAGCTTGAGCTGCTCCTCAAAACGATAGATTGTTGAGGCTACCATTTCAACTATTGAGTACTTTTAGATGAACAAAAAAAGGTTGTATATAACGGCTGTTCTTATCTTTGTTTATGTCTCATGCATGTTTGTTTTTTAACCCTATTGCAAATCAAATTTCCTCGGGTGGGACAACAAAGACTGAACTGAACTGAACTGTCATAGGTTGCCAGCAGCTGTCCCAAAATGTCTCTGTGTCCCCAAAACGCTAGGTTGCACAATGTGCTCTAGCACCTGTCTCCAAAAAAGCGCAGCATCACACATGTCCCTCTCCTGCGCATCAATGGTGCCATTAAGTTTCCACTGTTCAAACAACTAGTAAAAGTTGTGAAACTGGATAATTTTACACAAAAATGCTTAGCGAGTCATTTTTTTTACACTAAAATCCACGGTAAAAAACGCATTATTTATGTCAGTGGCTTTACCTTTGAAACTGAGATTAGTATAAGGTTTGGTCCCATTTAGGATACTTCCATTTTCTCACTGTCACGCAAATACCCGTAAACTAAAGTTTGTTAAATCATCCAGTTGTGCTCGCAGGAACATCACCATTTCATTCATAAAGTAGACAACACACTCATGACAAATATGGAGTTATAGTGCTTGTAACTTTTAAATATAACTTGTAAACAATAACTTGTAAAATCAAATAATTATTTTGCCATTAATTAGGCGTATCAAATACTCCTTTTTAAGTATTTCACAGGACAATTGTACCTAATATACAACATATTTATATCTTTCTTTTTATAATTTGAAATATTAAGTTAAAATCTGAGCGTTCGGCTGACAAAAAAAGTTTGGGAACATCTGGTCTAATTGAAGCTGAGGAAAGGTGCGGGTTAGAAAAGAACAAGCGCTCGAGTTCTGAGTTGCTTGTGGACTGAGAGAGAGAAAAGCCTGTCGATCGCCCCCTGGAGGAGGAAGAAATAATCACGAGGCTGAGCTGTCCTTTGTGCACCGAAAGCAGACAGAGGCCAGAGAGAAAGCGAAATGAAAGACAAATAAAAGAAGCAATTGAATTTAAAAGCATAACGAAGGAACAACCATGGGAGCCGAGCCATAAAGTGTATTTATGAAGATAAAGCAAAGGCAAACTCTCCTCTAAGTCCTTATACTGACCAATCATTGAGCGCCGTTGAGCAAGTTGAGTAGCTCAATCAACCAATCACTGAGCTCTGTTGAGCAGGCATCTTCCTCAACCCACCAATCAGATGGCCCCATTGACCGGGTCAAGTGCATCATGAGAGTGACAAGCGTAAACAACACTAACGTTACTATCATCAGTGGACTGAGATCGGTGACAGCAAACAAGAGGTAAGTCCAGTATATTCTCTGTGATTTTATATGTTTTTAGCATTTACCGAGCGATCGTTGAGATAGCGGATTTTAGTATATTAAATTGGCTAGGACTGTTTGACATCACGTCTTCGCGTAACTTAGTGTTTGGCCAAAAACGGCTTTACTCAGTGATGTCGCGAATAGATATGACTTTAAGCTTTCTAACAGTTTTTTCTGCATGGATTTACGTGCAGTAATTACAAAGTTATCAACTGTTAAAGTTTTAAAAACATTAATAGGGGAAATATAATCGCCCATCTAACTAACGTTACTGACATGAATCGTAAACTGCACTGCAGTAATTCTTGATAGTCTTTGTAATGTTTTACTAAAAAGTAAATACTTTTGGAAATAGTTACCCAAACACTATCAGGGCTGGACATTAAAACTAACCTAGGCTACTATCCAAATACAGTTAGATTTTACTTATGGCTAGTAACACAACTGTCACTTGCCAGTTTGTCCTGTTGGAATTGACTGACTACCATACTGTACATTTAAATAGTTTAGGCCTGTTTTGTCAGGCTATCTCCACTTATTTAAACTATTTTGTCTCATAGTAACTGATAAGCCATTAACAGTCAATAACATAAAACACTGAAAACTAAAATACAGTCTAAAATTATAAACCATTACCTTTTGAACTTTCAGCTAATCATGTGAAATATCACATTAAAAGGTAAATCAGATAACATCCATAAAGATTACTCAGTACTTGTGTAGTATTTTTTTTATTTATTTTTTATTTATTTTTACTTCTACTTTAAGTAATAGTAATAGCAGTAGGCCTACTGTTACTTGTGTGATGTACATGTTTTGCATCTCCTGGTCTTCCAGTGTTTAGTCCCCTGTACCGTTTGAAAAGAAGAAACTATTCTGAATCTGTTTCTGTTTTATTACATCAGATAAAAAGCATGGATTTGCAGGGACACAAGTGCAGTGTATGTGACAGGAGTTTCTCTGTGAAGTCCAACCTGACTCGGCACATGCAGCTTCATGGTCCAAAGGAACATGTGTGTGAAGTGTGTGGGAAAAGCTTCTCACTGAAACAGCAGCTGAGCAGCCACCAAAAACAGCACCTGTACCCATGCATCCGTCTGTACAGGCAGGGAGAGGCCAAGCTACAGTGTACGGATGCAGCTAAGAGTGTGGCAATGGCCCCCAGCAAAGCAGTAGACCCCAGCTGTCTGGATTCTGAAAAGGCAGAGGCTGCTGCAAAGAAAGCTGGAGGGGAAATGTGGAAAGGCCAGCTAATTGTCACATTCGGCAAATATGAAGGACAGTCTTTCAGGTGGCTGCTTGAAAATGATGTGGGCTGGGTCATATGGCTGCTGTCTGAATATTGCCAGAAGGGTGAGAAGAACGAACTCCTAAAGTGGCAAAAGGAGCGATTGCTGCAGTATGCCAGAGAGTTCCCGCCTGTCACCTTTCATCTTGACAAACGCTTGGAGGTAACTTTAACCCTTTAACTGAGATTAAATTATATTTACTGTTTTGTTTATAAAAAAATGTAGTGCATGTGTAAATCAGTTAGGCACATGTAATGCACCTTCAATAGTAAAATCATCAATGTTTACTCTGCACAAAAGCTTGTGCTTTAGACATAGGAAGTGGTAACAGTGTAAGTACTTGTGTTTATGTGGTACAATACAACTTTGAATGTTTTTATACAATTTCTTTATTTTCTGCATGAATAGGAGTCAAGGAAAGACAAAGGAAAGAAGGCTGAATCTACCCTTTCTAAGTTCCAGCAGGATCCTGACTATGCCAGTGATGCTGAATTGTTGGCAGCTGCAGGTATTTAACATTTAACTCGCCATAACTCTATTTTAAAATTCATATAACATTTAACACGCCATAACTCTATTTTAAAATTCATATAACATTTTCTTACTGATGTATTTCAAACATCTGACTAAATACACTGCTGAAATATCACACATTTTATGGCACTGATAATGACGACAGTAGGTTTAGTATTTCACTTTAATTTTCAGCAGGGTGAGGGATATTGTCAAGCTAGCTGCCCTTTTTCAGTCTAACAGATTCATGTCTAAATTCTTTGTTGGCATTTAGATAACACATACAAAAATCAATTTAATTTGTAGATGTGATATGTTGGATTTGTTTTAAACTATTGCCTATATTTGTAGCAGCTCTATACTAAAATGTTTGTATCAAATATAATTTGTGTTCTCTAAAATAAGATCTGATAACATGGAAAAAAGAAACAAAATGTGTTTATTGTGATAATGCTAGTGTTTGTCATTATATTCACATCTTTAGCAATGTGCTCGATACATTTTGTCTGATTTTTTTCTACAGAGACAGTCCTTGAAGATTCTGAGGTAGCGGTCTCCACACGGCTGACCACCTGGGGAGAGCTCACACCGGCTGTGAGTCAGGACCCTTCCCACAGCCTCAGCACATCTCAGGGAAGACCTTCTTCCCCTGTAGACACCTCTGCCTCAGAAACCGGTGGCATCTTGCTGGAGGGCTGGCAGAAATACTGGGAGCATCCACCTCCATCTACACAAGCCAATGGTATAGCTCCTCCTAACATCACATGGCTGAAATGTGATGAGATGTATGGTCTGTTTAAGAGGCCTTCCAAGTACAAGAATGCCAAAGGAGAGATTGTGGAGAGAAGGCTTTTAAAGGAGAAGATGGAGTTCCACCCACCCCCAATTCCTACTTCTGTCAAGGGAGGACTGCCCAACATGATGGCCTTTTTCACAACCCCTGCCTTCTTCTGGCGCCCAGTTGGTGTGATGCAAGCCAAGATCCGCTGCCCTAGCTCCAACTGCCCTGCACCACCAGGTGAATACCTTGAGAAGAAAGGCTTTGGTAGTTATGCCAGGCAAGTGTGTGGGATGAAGTACAATTACACCCTGTTGACGGAGAAGCTGAAGTGTTCACATTGTGAAAAGATGAGGCGGGCAGTGAGTAAGACACATAGTGACACAGACAGTGAAGATGAGGACAGTCTTCATGTTCAGCAGTACATTTGGCTGGCACACAGTCCCAAGATTTTGATGAACCTGGCCCCGGCCATCAGAAGCATGTTTCCTGCCATACTGTGTGGGAAGCGTGCTATTGACAAAGGCGTGGTTACTCTTCTGAATGACAGGGTCAACAGTGTGTCCATGAACAAAGTCCAGAGACTGCTGCAGCAGGGACATGATGAGTGGTATGTGGAGCGCCGTGACCTGTACCAGACTCTCCTGTACGAAGCCCACACAGCTGGATCTGCATCGTCTCAGAAGAGCATCCTGTCCTTTGTCAAAGCTGCTGGTACTTACACCCCTCCTCTGCCCCGGACTCCCCTTCCTTCTGCACGTGTGCTGAGGCGTGCACACATGATCATGGAGATGGAGAAGATGCCTGTGTACAGAGCCTCAATCCTCAGTGTGACTGGAGAAATCCTCTGCATTGATGGTACAAAAAAGGTATGTGTATTGTATCAATTCATGAAGTTAAGCAGACTTAATATTTACTTAGTCACTTTAAAGTGACTTGAGCCAGCTTATCGTTTTGAATAAGGGACTTTGGCCTCACTGTTCAGCGTTCAAATGTGATGGATACAATATGTACATGCATTGTAATTCATATAAATTATATTGGACAGACAGGTTATTGATAGAAACTATCAAATGAATGTTCTGCTTTGTATTTTCCAGGTCCTTAAGAAGATATATGGTGATGGCCAGGGCACCATGCAGTATATCACCAGTGTGCTGAACGAGTGGGGCCAGTTCTTGACCACAGTGGTGGTGGCAGCTGAGTCTGAGGGGTGCTACAGACGTATGGCCAAAGGTCTGATGGCCCGCTTTGAACGAGCTAGGGCTCCTGCACCAATTGCCATATATGCAGATAACAACTGTTGTCGGTAGGTAATAACACATCCATATACCCTGATAAAATTTGTCATTAATTTAATGTTAAAAAAAAAACAAAGAACACATGCAGAATTTATATTGTTTCAGTGACAGTGGTTCGTCCTTCCTGGAGAATCTGTTCGGGGACTGGGTGCAGAAGGGTACTGTGGTCAGACTGGACATCCGACACTGGCTGCACCGCTGGGATGCTGTTGTCATGAAACAGAGCCATGCCAAGTATGGGATGTTCATGAGTGCCCTGGCAGGTGCAGTGCTGGCCTACAACAAGGACGATATGATGCTCCTAATCCAGGCAGTCAGGAAGGGCAACCAGGAGTTGTACGCCAGTCTTTCAGACGAGGACATGATAGCCTTCCTCAAACCTCACCAGATCAGGTCCTATGTCAGACGGATCACCCGTGGGGTTGAGGTAAGTGTAATATTAATCCATATATAATCTTTATGTATAAGAAGCTCAAAACATACTTCACTAAAATTAACTAAGTTGTCACACTACTATATTTCATTTTGAAAATACTTCCAATTATTGAAATAATTTCACATTTTAAGCGATACAACTGTATAAAATAAATGTGAATGATTGTTACAGGAGACAGCTTCAGCAATTGAGTCCATCATTACGGAGTTCAAGGGACGTGCAGGCCTTGACATTGATGGAATCCACCTGTTCAAATCAGCACAGGCAGTGGATTCTCACTGGGCAACTGCAAGCAAGCATCTTAGTTGTATGCAGGTGGGTAAACATTTTTGAACTAATCATTGTAAAATCATACAAACTCAAACTCACTGACACCATAATAAATAAGCAACTTATGTTTTATAGGACCCCCCTGGCATACAGCTGTATGTGTCAGTGAAGGTGGTGGTGCTGAATGGTGTCCGCCTGAACAAGTACAGGTGTCGGCGAGGCAGTAACTCCTTGGAGGGCTTGCACTCACACCTGTACAATGCCATTCCCTCACAGAGATGTGGAGTTACGCCATTCCAAGTAAGTATAAACAGCTTTAATATTTAAAAAAAACATTGATTACACATCATTGTTCATAGGCGTATTTTACCTGTATCCTCCTTGCTTTTGTGCTACATTCTCCTCCTGTGCGTGTGAGCTCTATGCTGTTCACGTAGCATCAACTGAGTGTATGAGTGTCACGGTGGGTAGTGAGAATAAATCCATGGACTCAGGTGCGGAGTGAATGAGTTATTTTAATATTTTAATAAAGACAAAACATAAAATAAACAAATCAACAAAAGAAAACCACGATCATACTAACTAAATCCAGAACAAACAAGGCAGGGCAAGACAGGCACGGAACTTAACGCAACAACAAATACAACGAACGAGCACAGGACAGCAAACACAGGAAGACTAAATAGGAAGGCAAATAAGGAGGGTAACGAGGATAACAGGTGGGACAAATAAACCAATAATCAGATAACAAGGGGGAGGGACCAGACAATAACAAGAGCACATGGCCCAACATAACAAAACACTCAAGTGCATAACCAAGACAGGACAGACATGTGACAATGAGATGCACACACACAAAATAGCCCATTGCGGACAAAAGACAAATTGTATGTCATGCTGCTGGGTAATGCCCACTTTGTAATCAAAATTAGTTTCTGATGTACAATAATGCAATGGTCATGTCTTTCAGGTGTATCTGATTGCATTTGCTGTGCAGTGGAACAGCCGTATGGAATCACTCCGGGTTGCTGGTGGTCATGGCAGGCAGACGTGGTGCATGGACCCGCGGCAGATTCAGCGCCTGAATCAGCAGGCTGAGGTGCTCTTCGGTAAAGAGCATGTCCTCGAGCCCAACTTTGCCGCTCCAATGCCCTACCCTGCTGTATACAAGGACCCAGACGAGGAGGAGCTCCTTGGAGTAGAGTATGCCATGTGCCAGTCAACCAGCTTCACTGCAAGGGATTACTATGCCCAGCAAGGTACACAATCTTGCATTATAACAATATACATACATACTAAGTGGTCAAATACCTATAAATATCATGCATGTTCTATCCATGACAAGTATGTATGATATAGTTCATTTTTATTTTACATAACATGAAACAAATGAACTGCAGCATTGCCATGTTGTATTAATTTGTCTACTGTTAGTTGTTGTAACTGCCTAGACACACTGGTGATTAGTACATTACATATTTGCAGTTGAGGAAGAGCAGTCCCGTGAAGAAGAGGAGACGGGTGAACAAAGTGAGGACATGCTGGCAGATGAGGGTGTGGACGTGGGTGCAGAGTCAGAGGAGGATCCTATGGACACTGTCAGTGACAAACATGTCATCCTCACTCAATCAGAACAGGTGGAGGAGGAGGACAGTCCTGCTCTGCAGGATGTGCTGATGACCAAGAGCCATCTGCATCTTCCTGGGCTGGAGGAAGTGGAAGCCTTGGCCCTGCTCCTTTTAGAACTGGCAGACAACAGTGACCGTCACCTAGTGCCAGCTGACCTAAGGCTGAAGATTGGCACTGCAGTTGGTGCTCTGCATGAGCATGACAGGTCTGCAGCCAACTTTGTAAAAAGGTATGAGTCTAGGTGGGGTTACACCCTGTTTGGCAGATGCTTGGGAGCTGACACACCTGAGACCAGAGCAGCACAGAAGACAAAGTTTTCCTGGATGAGGTACCCTCAGGCAGCCCAGGTGACTGAGGATAGTCGTCTGTTGTACCTCATTATTAAGATGCTGAAAAACCGGCCACCAGCCAGTCGTCTCACCTCCCCCACTAAAATCACCAATGCAATCAAGGGCCAGTATAAAAGGATTGTAGACAGAGTCAGAGACGATCCCATCCTCAACGGTCTCTCCATTCCTCTGCCCAATCTGAATGCAAAGTCCATCTCTACATTCATGGCACGGGAAGAGAAGAAGGCTAACTACAGGGCAACAGTAATGCCAAATGTGAAACCCCACCAAAGAGTGCTGTCAGAAGAACCAATGCCAGCAGCTCCTACTCTGCCAGAATCCCTACCAGCTCCAGATCGACCTCAGGTTCAGTACCAGAGCCTACGTCATGAAGCTGGGAAAAGGCATGGTCAGAAGCGGAGGTAAGTTGTTCAGTTCTTCATTTCACAAGTATGTGACTTTACTACTACAATATGTGAACAAATCTGAATTTATCAGCGGAATGGTTTAAACTGAATTATACTCATGAATTATACTCATCAACGCATGTATGATTTTTTTTTTTGCAGGGTAGACGTGGAAGAGCCGGAGCTTGTGAACAGGCCCATTCAACCTAAACCCCCTGTGGCCACGTACATCCCACCCAGAGCGTCAGCAGCACCTGTCCTGGTAGTGGTTCCTGCTCAGCCACAGTGACCATCCATGATGCTCTGTGGGGCATCCAGCAGTCAAGGCTTCATACCTTTCGCACCGCCTCCTGAGCTGACATCCAGACCAATCAAGCCTCATAAATCCATGAAGCCTTGTGGGGCCTGCCAAGTACCCCAGTGTGGTGGGCAGCGTAAGCGGTACACGCCCTCCAAAGACAAGGCTGCTGAAAGTAGCCAAAAAATATTTACCTATTGCCCAGCAACTAGGAAGTCCACCACTTCAGGTTTTGAAGGTGTTGTGTTCAACAGTTTTGAACACTTCAAAAGTGTAGTAGATGAGGAACTTAAAAAGAAAAAAAAATAACAATTAGAGAGCCAACTACATCTTCAACTACATCCCCCAAATCACAATAGCAGATTCCTGGGGTATGGTTTGGACCTGGTTCAGACCTGGATTAGACCTAGTTTAGATTTTGCCCTAGTTTGGCCATGATTTAGACCTGGTTTAATCCCAGTTGTACTTACCTACAACCCCAATTCCAATGAAGTTGGAACGTTGTGTAAAACGTAAATAAAACCAGAATACAATGATTTGCAAATCCTTTTCAACCTATGTTCAATTGAATACACCACAAAGACAAGATATTTAATGTTCAAACTGTTAAACTTTATTGTTTTTTTGCAAATATTCACTCACTTTGAATTTGATGCCTGCAACACGTTCCAAAAAAGGTGCATCTTGTCTTTGTAATGTATTAAATTGAATACAGGTTGAAAAGGATTTGCAAATGAATGTATTCTGGTTTTATTTATGTTTTACACAATGTCCCAACTTCATTGGAATTGGGGTTGTAATTTGGTCCTGGTTTAGACATGGTGTGGGTTAGTCAGAATTACCTGTGCACAGATTTACATGTCCTCAACATTATTTGCACTTTGTGTAATTTGCCAAAAAATATGTGTTTTCAGTGAATGTAAATATCTGCTTAACATTGCATACTATTGCACTGCATTACCTCATCCCCTTGTATATATTGTACGTATATTGTATATTGCTCAATGTGTACATGTATAAATCTTGTAAATATATATAAAAATCCTGTAAATAATAACTTATTAGTACCTATTTTGCTATATTTTCTGCTAAATTACTTAATAATTAATGTTAATTCTATTATGTTTACCTTGTTACCTGTTATTGTTATTATTGTTGTTGTTTATTTATTTCTGATATGTAGATATATATTGTTGAACAAATCCTGTAAATTATAATTTAGTACCTATTTTGCTATATTTTCTGCTAAATTACTTAATGTTAATTCTATTCTGTGTACTTTGTTACCTGTGTTATTGTTATTATTGTTGAGTTGTTTATTTATTTCTGATATGTAGATATATATTGTTGACCAAATAAAAAAAAAGAATGTTTCCAAATATATGATTCCTCTCACTGCTGTTTCCCCATTTGTCCAATAGCTAAAGACTGTCACATGAAACTTTATTGAGTATAACAGAGGCTGAATTACTTACCAGGAAGGTAAAGTCTTAAACTTCCATTAAGGCCCTTTTATGAGTACATTTTACATGCTCCCTACAGGGCGAATAGGGCATATAGAGTGCATAATATCTCACATATGAACAAATTACACTTTGTTCAAGTAGCCTAATATAGTTTATTAGCTTTTTTCAGTGATCTTGCAAACATTGTAACTAAAAGTCTCAAGTTTATTTGTAAAGTGCATCCATTCATACTTCAAACAGATATGAGCAAACACATTTGTTTTATTACTTGTTTTTTATTGTTTTAACTGAAGCATTATGTTTGTTATATTACGTGACAGACATCATATTATACTTAATAAACTATTCAAGTCAGAGATTATAGTCTTCATGGTCTTATTCACAAAAACATAAAAAAGATAAAAAAAAGAACAGTAAACTATTTCAGAGGTAAACAAGACTTAAAATATAGATGTCCTGAAGTGTGAAAACATTGGTCTCTCTTTCCATTTGGCCCCTCCCCTCTCTCATCTCTCTCCTCCCCTTGTTTCCAAGGTGATCAGGACCCAGGATAAGGACTTGGAGGGGTCATGAGCCCTGGGCAGGCGGTCTCCCATCCAAGTACTAACCAGGCCCGACCCTGCTTAGCTTCTGAGATCGGACGAGATCGGGCGTGTTCAGGGTGGTATGGCCGTAAACGAAAGTCTCAGCCAATAAATAGCTATTTAAAGAAGGGACACCGGGGCTCGGCCCGCATTCACACACGTCCCAGTCTGTAGCTGCAAGACAAACAGAAACCACCAAGTGTTTTCATGCAGCCTTGAATATGAAACTGAGAGGACTCGTGTATTTAAAAAAAAAAAAAATTTCAGACGAGAAATGGCCCCAAACGGTTGGCGGTATATTTTGGAGAAAAAATGGCAGCGGGAGTCTCTGAGGACACATCTGTGCAACCATATCAATTTGAACCGGAGTCGGACCTGGAACAAGATGACGGCCAGGAAGAAATTCGACAATTAAGGCTCGAACAGGACATTTCTGAATGGTTGGTTAACGTAATGTCACTTTGATCTATCTTTGTATTTGCTAGCAGGGTAGAGTAGTGAGATGCGAACGCTATGTGTTTACTTATGTATACTTACACAGTTTGTAATAACACAATAACCATAACGCGTTGTTCATATATAAACGTGGGATTATGAATTATATTGAGAACGTCGTACATAGAAAACATGCCGTAATGTACCCTGAGTGTAACCTTAGCCGCATTCATCGTGAAGCGTGCAAGCGATTTGCAAAGATTAATATAAAGGTTAATAAAACTTTACACTCACTTCTTCTGGAGGTGCAGCAGAAACACGAATAGTTGGTACCCATTATTTTTTCAGGGGCAGTTTCTTAGCAAAACCAGGTTTATACTGACCCTTGTTTATAAAGCAGTCTGTTGGTGAGAAATGATTTGCGCAAACATGAAAGCATTGACGTTGTTCGTGGGGAATATTCCCTTCGAAAACAAAACTCAGCCACTGCGTCTTCGGCGGTTCGGATTTAGGAACATCAAAATGACTGCTGTGTTCGTTATTACACCCAAGAACACAACATCACAAACGCTTAGACGACATTCTGCTCCAGCGTATCAACAATGACGGATTATGATGACAGCTCGCTCAGGGCGGGTCTGTGTTGAAACGCTGCTGTTAATTATAAATCGTGGGAGGAGCGTCCGATCTAGTGACGTCACAAGATCGAACGGCTCAATTTGAGACAGGAAAACATAAGGAGATTAAAACAAAAACACTGGATTGATTTTTATCATTGTGGTTGTGTACAGGTACTGCCAACACACATTTCAGTACAATCACTTTTAAAAGTGCATGTACCATAATATGACCCCTTTAATCTGTGGCTAAAAAACACATACAAATGTTTAATGGTGTCATAGAACTGTGACACTTCTGGAATGTTTTTTACTGCATCATTCAGCACTAGGTTCAGGTTATTTGAGGCACAGTGCACATACGTTGCAAGTGTCTCTTTTTCCCTGATCCTGGCCTGCCCTCCCGCATAGACGCCACTCATATTGGCCACTCCGTCGTATCCCTGCCCACGACATGAGAAATATCAAGGCCATTTTTCGTAATCCTGTCGAGGATTTTGTTTTCAAGTTCCCTTGCAGATCTGTCAGATGTTTTCTGAAATCCGAGAAAAGCTTTAGATACTTTGATATCCATGTCCAATGTGTTCCTCACTAGAGGGACTGAGGTATTTATTGGACCCCTTGGGCCGTTTGATCTGCTCTTGCAGCAGAGGGTCATATTGCCAGCAGCTCAATAATGGCAAGGAAATTCCCACTGTTTGGCTGTCCCAAAATGTCTGTGTCCCCAGAACGTTAGGTTGCACAATGTGCTTTAGCACCTGTCTCCAAAAAAGCGCAGCATCACACATGTCCCTCTCCAACTGCGCATCAATGGTGCCATTAAGTTTCCACTGTTCATACAACTAGTAAAAGTTGTGAAACTGGATAACTTTACACAAAAATGCTTAGCGAGTCATTTTTTAACACTAAAATCCACGTTAACAACAGCATTATTTATGTCAGTGGCTTTATCTTTGAAACTGAGATTACTAGTAAAGGTGTGGTCCCATTTAGGATACTTCCATTTTCTCTCTGTCACGCAAATACCCGTAAATTAAAGTTTGTCGAATCATCAGTTGTGCTCTCAGGAACATCACCATTTCATTCATAAAGTAGACAACAAACTCATGACAAAAATTGAGTTATAGTGCTTGTAACTTTTAAAGGTTCTCTAAGCGATCCTGGGTGACGTCACTTCTTGTTGACGTTCGAACTATTGTCAAACAAAACGGAGGCTAGCTAGACCCTCCCTCCTCCTCATCCGCACACTAACCCCCCAAACCACACCCCCAAACCCTTCTTGTCGGTCATTGGCTGGAATAGTTTATTATGTTTCAGGGAGCGGGTCGCTGCAGTTTGCTTTTGTTGCTGTTTGTGGAGCCTGGGCTGTCTACAGAGATCGCGTTTCTTTACAGTGTGTTCAGGGGACAGGCAGCCAGCGGTTAGTGAGGAGATGTTTGCTGTATGTGACAAAAAATGTTTTGCCCTAAAAAACGCGTGACATCGCTTAGAGCACCTTTAAATATATAACTTGTAAACAATAACTTGTAAAATCAAATAATAATTTTGCCATTAATTAGGCGTATCAAATACTCCTTTTAAAGTATTTCACAGGACAGTTAAACCTAATTTACAACATATTTATATCTTTATTTATATAATTAGAGTTAAAACTATTTTATAATAATAATATCAATAGCTCACAGCCCTATATTAAAATAAAACCAAATAAAATTAAACAAGTAAATCCAAAATAAAGAAAAGATTCAATATTCCACTTCCATGTCTCTTCTGACCGTTCCCAACGTCAGAAAACCATGAACATGCGAATGTGTGTGTAATTATTGAAATATTAATTTGAAATATTAAGTTAAAATCTGAGCGTTCAGCTGACAAAAAAAGTTCTGTGTTGCTTGTAGACTGAGAGAGAGAGAAAAGCCTGTCGATCGCCCCCTGGAGGAGGAAGAAATAATGACTGAGGCTGAGCTGTCCTTTGCACACCGAAAGCAGACAGAAGCCAGAGAGAAAGCGAAATGAAAGACAAATAAATGAAGCAATTGAATTTAAAAGCATAAAGAAGGAACAACCATGGGAGCCGAGCCATAAAGTGTATTAGTGAAGATAAAGCAAAAGCTTACAGCACCTGGTATTCCCAGGCGGTCTCCCATCCAAGTACTAACCAGGCCCGACCCTGCTTAGCTTCCGAGATCGGGCGTGTTCAGGGTGGTATGGCCATAAGCGAGAATCTCAGCCAATAAAGAGCTATTTAAAGAAGGGACACCGGGGCTCGGCCTGCATTCACACACGTCCCAGTCTGTAGCTGCAAGACAAACAGAAACCGATACTCGGTTACTAACGTAACCTCGGTTCTCTCTAGAGAGGGAACGAGTATTGTGTAAGCTAGCTTACGCTACGGGAAAGATTCATCTTCTTGAGATATTGAAGCCAAAAATTATCCTTAATTTTGTATTTATTGTCAACACAGTGCAGCAGCTAGCAGACCTAGAGCAGGCTATCTTGCGTGCTCATTGGCTGCCCTGCGGCAACTGTAGCAGCCTACCAGTGAGCCCGGCGTGACGTAACGCCCAATGGAAGGCACCCGCGCCTTCATAGCGTCATAGCCCGCCAGAATGGGCGTGGCTTAGCGTATAAAAGAAGGGGCTGTAGGCTGATTTCCCTGGGTTTCGTCGACTGAAGCGGAGTCGCTCAGGGCGCGACCACGGCCGGTTACGCAATACTCGTTCCCTCTCTAGAGAGAACCGAGGTTACATTAGTAACCGAGTATCGTTCTCTTACGAGAGGTTCTCTCGTATTGCGTAAGCTAGCTTTTTGTCAACGCCATGCGCGCCAAGCATCCACCATGAGTCCCCGAGTTTTTCGGGGAACCCAATAAGCGGAAAAATAAGGTGGCCAGCCGCGCGGGCCATCACTTGTATATAAGCACACATAGGGAATACAGAGCAGCGCGCTGGTCTGTATTAGCATATAGCACATACCCCATCAGCAGCTCAACCAGGAGAGCTAAGTTGCGTGAGAGTGGTCTGAGCACGAAGATCTGGGCAGAACGCACATCTCACATCTCACAAGCCTGACAAAGGTAGAGGGGGAGCTCCAGCCCGCCGCTACACATATGTCGTGGATAGAAATCCCGCTGGACCATGCCCACGATGAGGCCATGCCTCTTGTGGAATGAGCCCTGATGCCCAGAGGGCATTGCAGACCTTTTGACGCGTAAGCAGCTGCTATAGCGTTATAGCGTCCAATATCCATCTGGACAAGCTTTGCTTCGAGGCGGCGAGACCTTTGGTGCGTCCGCCAAACGAAACGAAAAGCTGTTCTGAACGCCTGAAAGAGGCGGAGCGCGCAGTGTAGAGCCTCAGCACCCTGACTGGGCAAAGGAGATTCACTCTAAAAGGAGTGCCCATCACTTAGGAACACAACCATGTCTAGGTTTGAGGATGACTTTAGAGTCATTTAGCCCGAACTCAAGACACGCCGCGCTGACAGACAGCGCGTGCAGATCCCCCACACGTTTAACTGATGACAGAGCAGTCAGAAAAAGTCAGTTTTCAGTGATAGATATTTTAACTCCACGGAGTCCAGTGGCTCAAAGGGGAAGACTTTCAGGGCCTCGAGGACCAAGGAAAGGTCCCACATAGGAACCGACGGGGGGCGCGGCGGATTCATCCTTCTAGCTCCTCTAAGGAAGCGGATAACCAGCTAATTTTTTTCCCAGCGACCGGCCGCGCGTTGACTCTGCGAACGCTGCTACGGCCGCCACATACACTTTGAGCGTGGATGGGACCTCCCCTTATCCAACAGCTCTTGTAGGAAAGTGAGCAGTTGCGTGGGCATGGTCCACTGGCCAAAGGCCGGTCTGACCTTTCGATAAGAGATAGCTCCCATAATTACTACCCACTGATACCAGTCGGCTACTAACCAGGGCTGCAGAGCTGCTATGCAGGTCTGAGTCACTCTGATCTTCTCGCCGCCAGAAGCCCAAGCTCGGTGAGACGCGCGAGCATTCAGTCAGCGTTGGAGCGGGCGCATGCGCAGTAGCCCCGGCTGAAGCACTGCTGCAGCTGATGCCATATACAGCCCAGCATCCTTTGAAACGTTTTCAAAGGGAAAAAGCTTCCCTTCTGGAAGGATGCGGCTAGGTGTCGAACACGGCGCGCGCGCTGTGTCTATAGACGAGCCGTCATGGCCACAGAGTGCCGTTCTATTTCTAGAAGGAAATCGACTGACTGGGCAGTAATGAGCTCTTGGTCCAGTTGACCGAGAGTCCCAAGTTTTCCAGGTGACTGAGGAGCACCGTTCTGTGAGATAACAGTTTTATCTCTGACTGTGCCAAAATCAGCCAATCGTCCAGATAGTTTGTGATTCGCAAACCTGATTTCTCAAGGGGGTGAGCGCCGCGTCCATGCACTTCGTAAATGTACGGGGTGCTAAAAGGCAGGCCGAACGGCAGGACGGTGTATTGATAAACCTGACCGTTGAAGGCGAATCTCAAGAATGGCCTGTGACGGGGTATTATCTGAATCTGAAAATAGGCATCTTCCAGATCGAGAGAGATAAACCAGTCCCTCGGGCGAACGTGCGCGAGGATTTTCCTGGTCGTAAGCATTTTGAACGGCCTTTTCATAAGCACTTTGTTCAAATGTCTCAGATCTAAGATGGGCCTGAGGGCTCCGTCCTTCTTGGGCATGAGAAAAATATTGGCTGTAAAAGCTCTATAGCACCTTTGCACAGTAGCTTCGCTATTTCTGCACGGAGTAGATGTGCTACTTCTGCATTCACTGTCGTCACGGTCCGCGCTTGAAAGCGCGGGGGACGGCGAACGAGCTGACGTGAATAGCCCTGCTTTATTGTGCTTAGCACCCATTCTGAAGAACCCCTGGGATAGCTTCCCATGCTTTTATATGTACAGCTAGGGGGCGAATGGCCTCCGCGCTCTGATCGCCGCACTTTGGGGGATCGAGAAACTGAACCGGAGGAGTGGGCGCAGCGCGCGCGCCCTCGGTACTTGGAGGCGGCAGCTCGCTGACAACCGTGACAGGCTGAATTGTGTGTGACGTCCCAATTGCCATGAATGGGGATCGTTCTTTTACCACTTTGTGATGCGCGAGCAGCGCCCTGGGCGAATTGTCTATTAGTAAGCATGAGCGCTTGTGCGCGGGCACGAGACTTACATATGAATGTGACGCCCTGATCGCTTTGGATGGGGAGCGTTTTACGATCGCCTTGAGACACGAGCGCGGCGCTATGGGCAGAGTGTTTATTAGTAAGCGTGAGCGCTTCTGAGCGGGCACAGGACTTACAGTTATATGTGACGCCCCGATCGCTTGGGATGGGCAGCGTTTTATAGTCACTCTTAGATGCGCGGGCGGCGCTCGGGGAGAGGTATGTGTTAGAAAGCATGAACGCTCGTGGGCGGCACGTGACTTACATTCATAACCTGACTGATGTGAGTCTTTAATGGCCGTGTGAGCGTTGCCAGTAAGCATGCGCGCTCGTGAGGGGGCACGTGACTTACTTTCACAGCCCGACAAGTTATGAGCACTTGAGTACGGCGGCTCGCTGACAGCGACAGCTGGCTGTTTTACATGTGACGTCCCGGTTGCTTAGAACGGGGAACGTTTTGTGAAAATATTGTAATGTGAGAGCAGCGCCGGAGGCGGTGTGTCTGCTTAGTAAGCGTGAGCGCTCGTGAGCGGGCACGTAACTTCCATTCATAGCCTGACCAATATGAGTACTCAAATACGGCGGCTCGCTGACAGCGACAGCTGGCTGTTTTACATGTGACGTCCCGGCTGCTTTTAAACGGGGAACGTTTATGAAAACTTGTAATGTGCGAGCAGCGCCGGAGGCGATGTGTCTGTTAGTAAGCGTGAGCGCTCGTGAGCGGGCACGTGACTTACATTCTTAACCTGACATGTATGAGGCTGATCTGGCCGTGTGACAGAGCGGGTAGAAAATAGGCGTGAGCACAGAGTTGTGGGCACGTTTCCTACATCTAGCACTCGAGCGGCATTTGCCAGCTTTATGAGAGTGGGCTCTGCGAGAGACACGGGGGTTATCGTGCTTGTGTGTAAGGGTGAACACCGAGATGTGGGCACATTTTCTACACTCAAGACACCAACGGCGTGAGCCGGATAACCAGACATTATACTCGCTTGAGATTTCTCTGGGTCGCCGCGAGAACGGCGGATGTGTGCAGGCGAGCGGGTTGCATTACCGGCTCGTTGGCTGCCAAATACACTGCTACAGTAGCCTTATCTAAGGGGACTGACAGGGCGAGACATTTCGACAGCGGCGCGCAAGCCCGTCCGGGCCATGCAGAGAGCTCGAGAGGGCTCTGCATGACGCGCGAACGGGGACGTGAGGGCGGGGTAGCTCTCTTGTAACGTTAAGAGAGCTAGCCGCGTGCTCGTTGGTCGAGCAGAACTGTATAAAAATTTCTGCTCTTACCACGCATCCAGTACGTCGCGTATGTTGATGCCCGTCCGGGTCATGCAGCGAGCTTGAGAGGGCTCTGCATGACGCGCGAACGGCGACGCGAGGGCGGGGTAGCTCTCTTGTAACGTAAAGAGAGCTAGCCGCGTGCTCGTTGGTCGAGCAGAACTGGGAACAGTGTTTGTATGAGGGCGCGTGCACTAGTAGTGGGCATGGGATCTACATGTGACACAGATGATGCCCGTCCGGGTCATTCAGAGAGCTCGAGAGGGCTCTGCATGACACGCGAAACGGGGGCGCGAGGGTGGGGAAACTCTCTTGTAACGAGAGCTAGCCGCGCGGCGCTGTGGTTATAGACTTCATTCGAGCCCGCAGGGTCGACATCGGAAGTTCCTCGCAGTGCTCGCATCCTCCATCGAGAGGGCGAGGCTGCGTGTTCCTGGCCCAGGCAGAGAGCGCAGATGGGCGGTCTCCAACGCTGAGCGGCTCTGCACGAGCCATAGGAAGTGTGAGACATCTTGAAAAAGACGTCTCGCTGCTCTTTTAGGAAGTGTAGAAAACAGAATACAGAGATAAAAGGATATTTCGCCGGATAGCGTAGCTCGCACGGATGGCTGAAGGTGGCGAAGACGGCCGGCTTCCTCAGTGCTGTCCTAAGCTGGCTGTTCGCTGTTCGACGGCGGCTTCTCTCAGATCCAGCGATGCGAAGAGCACGCTGAAGAGGCAAAAATCAGGGAAATCAGCCTACAGCCCCTTCTTTTATACGCTAAGCCACGCCCATTCTGGCGGGCTATGACGCTATGAAGGCGTGGGTGCCTTCTAGGGGTGGAACGGTACATGTATTCGTATCGAACCGAAACGGTACGGGCGTCACAGTTCGGTGCACGAATTTACACGGAGAATACACGGTATAAAAATAAATAAAACTCGCGTGCAAATTAATGAATGTAATGCGGAACTACTGTTAGATACGCGGGTTCTTTAGGGACACATAATCTGTACCATCGGCTTAGCTGTACCATCGGCTTATGTGGCATTTTTACTGATCTTTTTAACATGTCACTTTCCCAGCATAAGGTCCCAACACTGTGGAAGGAATCTGTAGTTGTACCTGTGGCCAAGAACAGATACCCAAAAGAGCTTAATGACCTTAGGCCTGTAGTAGCCCTAACATCAGTGATGAAGACCTTTGTGTCATGATCCCGGTGTTCTCTTCTGTCTCTGTCTCCCTCTTGTGTTCTTTTTGTTTCCTGTATCCATTCTCACACGCGCTCCCTTCATACACACACACCTCGCTTAGACACACCCACTTACTATCACGCTCATTCATTCTCCACCAGCTGATTGCCATCAGCCTTTCCATTACTCTTTCTCCATTTCCACCTGTTATCACTTTCTTCCTAATTAGCTTTCCTACTTCTAGTTCTCTTTTTCCCCTTTTCTCTGCCAGATTATTGACTATGTTAAACGTGTGTTACAGAGCTTACCTGTTCGCATCTTGTCTTGTCTTGTTGACGTATGTTTGCTACTTCTGCACTGCCTGTGCTGGAAATTACTGAAGTCTTTCTCTACCCAGCTTCTCTGTGTTTGAGGGCGACAGACGGACCACGAGCCCTGATTTGTGTTTCTGCTGCTGGATGCTGAGTATCGTTGCTGGACTACTCCTCAGTTTGGTTTGATTCCCAGAGACTTTCTGTTCATCTAATTACCTGCTTCAAGAGGCTTTCTGTTCGTCTGATTACCAGCTACAAGAGACTTTTCTGTTTGACCACTCTACGCAGCTTGCATTATTTTCATTAAAGGAACTGTTGTCTCGCAGATTGCATTTGGGTCCTTTTTTTCTGAACGTGTCCGTGACAGAATAATCTGGCCAAAGGATGGACCCAGCAACTGACCATTCCGTTCAGTCTGCGGTGGAATTTCAGGGAGCCATGCTGGGCCGCCAACAGGACGAGCTGACCACTACCCGTCGAGCAGTCGAATCCTTGGCGAGTCAACTGTCGGATCTCTCAGAGCAGATGCACTATCTACGCTCGGAACCTCCTCCGCGCCTCTCTGGAACCCAAGAACCCAGAATTAATAATACACCCTGCTACTCTGGCGACCCTTCAGAGTGCCGTTCGTTCCTAACTCAATGCGAGGTGGTTTTCACTTTACAGCCACTCACCTACTCGCTGGACCGCACTCGTATCGCCTACGTTGTTTCTCTTCTCACCGGGAGGGCGCGAGAGTGGGGAACGGCGGTCTGGAATGCCGACTCTGATTGCATCAGCTGTTACTCTACATTTAAGGAGGAGATGACTCGAGTGTTTGACCGGTCTTCACATGGCGTCGAGGCTTCTCGTTTGCTCTCATCTCTCCGTCAAGTTAAACGGTCAGTCCCGGACTTTTCAATTGAATTCCGCACGCTCGCTACAACATGTGGATGGAATGAGCCAGCGGTTGTTGCTCGATTTATTGAGAGTCTCAACACAGACATTAAGGACGAGATTCTGTCCCGGGAGGTGCCGACCCATCTTGACTCTCTTATTGACCAAGCTATCCGCATAGACAGACGCTTTGAGCTTCGGCGCCGAGCACGCGGCATGGAGAGGGCTCTACTCTCCTCACCTCCCGTTTCTTCTTATACCCCTCCTATTAATCCGGTTCCCGAGCCAATGCAGTTGGGGGGAATTCGGATCACTGCTGCTGAACATGAGCGACGCATCTTAAACCGACTTTGCCTTTACTGCAGATCTGCCGGTCACTTCGCTGCCACATGAAAGGTAAAAGCCAACGCTCGTCAGTAAGGAGAGGGCTTCTGGCGAGCGCTACTGCTTGTGTCCCTCCGCCAAGTTCACACACTTCTTTCCCTGCCACTCTCCAATGGTCCGGCTCTTCTGTAACCTGTCAGGCCCTTATCGACTCGGGAGCGGAGGCCAGTTTTTTAGACGAGACTTGGGCTCTTGAACAGGGCATTCCTTTAGTTAATTTGAATGACAGTACTCCTGTTTTTGCCCTTGATGGTAGCGAGCTTGAAAGAGTCAGCCGTACTACCATTCCAGTGAGTCTCACGCTTTCTGGCAATCACAAGGAGACCATTACCTTTTTTATTTTTCATTCGCCCTACACTCCCATTGTTTTGGGCCATCCCTGGCTCGTTGAACACAGTCCACATATTGATTGGGGCAAGGGGTCCATTCTCTCGTGGAGATTGTCTTGTCATGTTAAGTGTTTAGTGTCTGCTGTTCCCCCTGTCTCTTCTGTTTCTGTGTTTCAGGAGGATCCTGGCGATCTGTCGGGGGTTCCGGAGGAGTATCTCGATTTGCGGGCGGTTTTTAGTCGATCACGTGCCGCTTCTCGTCCTCCCCATCGCCTGTACGACTGTTGTATCGACCTCCAACCTGGCACGACTCCGCCGCGGGGCAGACTGTATTCATTGTCCACGCCCGAGCGCGAAGCCATGGAGAAGTATCTCTCAGAGTACCTCGCTGCAGGTACTATTGTTTCGTCTTCCTCTCCCGCGGGCGCAGGTTTCTTTTTTGTAAAGAAGAAGGACGGCTCTTTGCGCCCTTGTATAGATTATCGTGGGCTAAATGACATAACGGTCAAGAACCGCTACCCTCTTCCCCTTATGTCATCAGCTTTCGAGATCCTTCAGGGGGCAAAGATTTTCACAAAGCTGGATCTGCGGAACGCGTATCATTTGGTGCGTATACGAGAGGGAGATGAATGGAAGACCGCGTTTAACACCCCCCTCGGGCACTTTGAATATAAGGTTTTACCGTTCGGCCTCGTCAACGCCCCTTCAGTCTTTCAAGCCCTAGTAAATGATGTTTTGAGAGACATGTTGAATGTCTTTGTTTTTGTCTACCTAGACGACATAATAATTTTCTCCCCATCTCTCCAGGTTCACGTTCAACACGTACATTGTGTACTCCAACGTTTGTTGGAGAATCGTCTTTTCGTTAAGGCCGAGAAATGTACCTTTCATGCCAAGTCGGTCACGTTTTTAGGGTCCGTCATTTCTGCTGACGGAGTCAGCATGGACCTCGCTAAGGTTCAGGCTGTCACCGATTGGCCGGTTCCCGACTCACGAGTCGCTTTACAGCGCTTTTTGGGTTTTGCGAATTTTTATCGGAGGTTTATCCGCAACTTTAGTCAGGTCGCCGCTCCTCTCACCGCTCTCACGTCTGTCAAGTCCCGTTTTGAATGGTCGCACTCAGCCCAGTCCACTTTCGATCGTTTAAAGACCTTGTTTACGTCTGCTCCTATTCTAGTTACTCCCGATCCCTCCAAACAATTCATCGTGGAGGTCGACGCGTCAGAGGTGGGCGTTGGGGCCATTCTGTCGCAACGGTCATCTTCTGATGATAAGGTTCACCCGTGCGCTTTCTACTCTCACCGTCTTTCTCTTCCCGAGCGAAATTATGACGTCGGTAATCGAGAACTTCTGGCCATTCGTTTAGCCTTGGGGGAGTGGCGTCATTGGCTCGAGGGCTCTCCTGTCCCATTCGTTGTCTGGACCGATCATAAAAACCTCGAGTACATACGGTCCGCTAAACGACTTAACGCTCGCCAGGCTCGTTGGTCCCTGTTTTTTGTTAGCTTCGATTTTTCTATTTCGTATCGCCCTGGTTCCAAGAACCTTAAGCCCGACGCTCTCTCGCGTCAGTTCGATTCCCCCGTGGGAACTCCTGTGAGAAAGGAGATTCTTCCTCAAGGCTGCATCGTTGGTTCTTCCATCTGGGGAATCGAACGCTTGGTTAAACGGGCTTTATCTCGGGTCGTCACTCCTCGCCAATGTCCGCGAGACCTACTCTTTGTTCCTGTCCCCACTCGCTTGGCTGTCATGCAATGGGGTCACTCCTCCAAGTTGTTCGCCCATCCTGGAGTTAGGGGAAACATTGCTGTCATCCGTCAGAGATTCTGGTGGCCTACCCGCGAGCGCGATATCCGTCGATTTGTGGCCGCCTGTTCTATCTGTGCCCAGACTAAGTCTAGTAATTTGCCACCGGCTGGTCTGCTTAGACCCCTGTCTATTCCATCTCGCCCGTGGTCACATATCGCGCTCGACTTCATTACCGGACTACCGGAGTCCAAAGGCAACACTGTAATCCTCACTGTAGTTGATCGCTTTTCTAAAGCCGCTCACTTCATTCCTCTTCCCAAACTCCCATCCGCTAAGGAGACCGCTCAAGCTGTCGTTAGTCATGTTTTCAAGCTTCACGGACTTCCCTCGGATGTCGTGTCTGATCGCGGACCCCAGTTTGCGTCGTTATTTTGGAAGGAGTTTTGCCGTCAGATCGGTGCGTCACCCAGTCTATCTTCTGGTTTTCACCCACAGACCAACGGTCAGGCCGAACGAACTAATCAGATTGTTGGTCGTATTCTCCGCAGTCTCGCATTTCGTAATCCTTCCTCGTGGACTGATCAACTTCCATGGGCCGAATATGCCTATAATTCTTCTCCGTCCTCCGCCACCGGCTTATCTCCGTTTCACGGTTGTCTTGGGTACCAGCCACCTCTGTTTCCTTCACAGAAGGCGGAGACTAATGTTCCGTCTGTCGAGGCGTTTATTCGGCGTTGTAAAAGAACCTGGAGAGGGGTGAGGTCTGCTCTATGCCATACTCGTTCTCTCACTCGCCGTGCCGCTAATCGTCATCGTATTAAGAGTCCGAGATACATCTGCGGTCAAAAGGTTTGGCTCTCCTCTCGCAATCTTCCTTTACGGTTCGCGTCCCGCAAGTTGGCCCCTAAGTTTATTGGGCCATATTCTATCTCTAAGATTATCAGTCCTGTCGCGGTTAGACTTAGATTGCCTCCTAACCTCCGGCGCGTCCATCCAGTGTTTCATGTTTCGTGCGTCAAGCCCGTCGTCCGCCCCCCACCTCGCCAAGTTTCCCCTCCTGTTCAGGTGGAGGAAGGTCCTGTTTATCGCGTACGTAAGTTACTTGATGTCCGTCCGCGAGGTCGTGGTCACCAGTACCTTGTCGACTGGGAGGGATACGGGCCGGAGGAGAGAAGCTGGATTCCTTCACGGAACGTCTTGGACCGCTCGCTTATCGAGGACTTCTACCGCACTCGCCAGCCTCTACCCTCGGGAGCGCCAGGGGGCGCTCGTTGAGGAGGGGGTACTGTCATGATCCCGGTGTTCTCTTCTGTCTCTGTCTCCCTCTTGTGTTCTTTTTGTTTCCTGTATCCATTCTCACACGCGCTCCCTTCATACACACACACCTCGCTTAGACACACCCACTTACTATCACGCTCATTCATTCTCCACCAGCTGATTGCCATCAGCCTTTCCATTACTCTTTCTCCATTTCCACCTGTTATCACTTTCTTCCTAATTAGCTTTCCTACTTCTAGTTCTCTTTTTCCCCTTTTCTCTGCCAGATTAGTGACTATGTTAAACGTGTGTTACAGAGCTTACCTGTTCGCATCTTGTCTTGTCTTGTCCTGTTGACGTATGTTTGCTACTTCTGCACTGCCTGTGCTGGAAATTACTGAAGTCTTTCTCTACCCAGCTTCTCTGTGTTTGAGGGCGACAGACGGACCACGAGCCCTGATTTGTGTTTCTGCTGCTGGATGCTGAGTATCGTTGCTGGACTACTCCTCAGTTTGGTTTGATTCCCAGAGACTTTCTGTTAATCTAATTACCAGCTACAAGAGACTTTTCTGTTTGACCACTCTACGCAGCTTGCATTATTTTCATTAAAGGAACTGTTGTCTCGCAGATTGCATTTGGGTCCTTTTTTCCTGAACGTGTCCGTGACACTTTGAGCGATTAGTCAAGCAAATCCTGTAAAGGTTCATGGCATGCTTGACCCAATGCAATTTGCATATCAGGTTAATAGAGGAGTAGACGATGCTACTACTACCTTACCTAATCTTCTGTATAAGCATCTTGAGGGGAAAAAAACCCATGCAAGGCTTTTATTTGTTGATTTTTCATCAGCATTTAACACAATCCAAACACATCTTTTAGTAAGGAAACTTGTGTCCTCTTTTAACCTTGATCCAGGTATAGTAAAATGGGTACTGGATTTTTTAACATTTAGGCCCCAGTCAGTCAGCGTTAATGGCGTTCTATCTCAGAAGCGATTGTTATCTACAGGCTCACCCCAGGGGTGTGTCCTGTCCCCACTATTGTATCTCCTAAATGACTGTAGGAGTCACCACAATAACAGGTTTCTTCTGAAGTTTGCGGACGATACAGTACTAGTCAGTCTGCTCCAGCATGGGGAGGCTGATCATGGGCCTGTTTTGAACGACTTTGTTGATTGGTGTGACCACCACTTCTTAAAGTTAAATGTCCTTAAAACCAAAAACATTGTCATAGACTTCAGAAAAACTCTCCACTCTACCTCTTCAACAACAATCAAGGGCTCACTTATTGAGACAGTGCAGTGTTACAAATACCTAGGAACAGTCATTGACAAAAACTTGAGCTTTGACCTTAACACTTCCGCTGTCTACAAGAAGGGTCTTCAGAGGCTTAATTTTCTGCACAGACTGAATACCTTTAATGTGGACAAAACTTTGATGACTCCATTTCATAAATCTTTTATTGAATCAATTTTAACTTTTTGTTGCATATGTGGCAGAATGGATAGATATAACAGGCAGTTAGCAGACTACGCCATGATGGGACTTACACCCAAAGAATTAGCCATTTTGTTCTAACCAGGCACTCAAGTTCATTGATGGATCAGCCAGAGACAGTGGTCCAATACAAAAATAGAGTCTTTATTTTCACACTTACACTCAATCGACACACACACAATATTCACTATACTCTATTCGTAACGCACATACACCCCCAAGAGAGGAGGGAAATCGGGCAGAATCTTACCAGTGGGAGGCTAGTAGCTCGAGCAATGAGCATCCATAAAAAAACACCCTAATCATACGTGTCGAGGTTTACACACACACACACACAGCAAGGGAAATGACCACACTTGGTGAACATGCAGCCACAGCACACACCAAGGGACCCACCACCGCAAGGGGCACTGCTCCCACTGGCAGTTCTCAGCACCTGGACAAAAGGACAAAAATTGCAAAAAACAGATGTCTAATAGACCACCTGTTCTAAAGCCCAAAAATGGTACTAGGGTTAGCAATATTACAAAAACTCAGTTACACAAATTAAAATGAACAATCAAACATGAACAAAACAAAATAAACCATACACAATAACCAACAGAATGACAAAAATGCCACACTGAGGAAGCAACTTCCAAGGTCTCCCATCAATGTAAACAAATCAAGAAAACGAAAAAAAAATCAAAACAATCACAACAAATAGGTCCATCATTTTGGATATCGACAGCAGGAGAAATACAAAAGTTCAAAGAAATACACACTACAAACGACTTAACCGATGCAAGTTGCTCGTTAACTTGAACTAACCGCGGGACCTGTGATATTGGTCCCGTGGGAAAAGGCAGCCGGATACAACGAAGAAACCGTGAGCTGGTGTCACGTGAAAAACATACAAAGCAAAGCAGCAGATGTTCGGTGTAGATGTAGCCAACCAGCGGCCGCCCCCCGACTAAATAGCACTCCCTGAAATACACAGGATGTCTACTTACAAACATATCCCACGGTAATCATTCACTTATCATTCAGTGTAGCCACATACCTATGATTAGCAGCGTTAAGTGACAAGCCCCAAGCTCTGATTACCAATAGCAGGGCGCACACTCCGCTGGTGGAAGGGCTGCTACAGCACCGGGGATTCTACAACAAAACATTCCCCATAAGCCCAAGTTATGGAGTCAAACGAATGGAAAGAAAAACGAAGCTAGTCATACCTGCGGCGCTACGATAGAATGGACGACCAAGGCAGACCTCAGATCGCTAGGCCGGTAAACAATGCAAGTCGCGAGCCGGTGACGTCCCTCGTCAAAAGAACAGTCCCAGTTTATAAAGGGGCTTGGCCATTGCGATTGGCTCACAGCACAGCAAATTAAATACCACTTGGGGAGGCATGAGCCTAACAGCTGCATCCTGCTACACATAGCTTGGTATGGGAATCTTACGGTGCAAAGTAAAAATAAACTGTCTAACATTGTTAAGGTAGCCAGCAAAATTAGTTCCAATTAATTTAGTTAATTGGAACTAAACAACTTTCCTTGGCAGACATCTACAAAAGACAAGTTATATGTAAGGCTCAGACTATCTCATCATAGCTAGCCCTGACCACCCTCTGTTGGAGGAATTTGTTCTTCTCCCCTCTGGGAGAAAATACAGATTGCCCATAATAAAAACTAACAGATACAAATTTTCCTTTGCACCCACGCCAATTAATGCCCTAAATTTGTACTGAGCTTGAGCTGCTCCTCAAAACGATAGATTGTTAAGGCTACCATTTCAACTTTTGAGTACTTTTAGATTAACAAAAAAAGGTTGTATATAACGGCTGTTCTTATCTTTGTTTATGTCTCATGCATGTTTGTTTTTTAACCCTATTGCAAATCAAATTTCCCCGGGTGGGACAATAAAGACTGAACTGAACTGAACTGTCATAGGTTGCCAGCAGCTGTCCCAAAATGTCTCTGTGTCCCCAGAACGCTAGGTTGCACAATGTGCTCTAGCACCTGTCTCCAAAAAAGCACAGCATCACACATGTCCCTCTCCTGCGCATCAATGGTGCCATGAAGTTTCCACTGTTCATACAACTAGTAAAAGTTGTGAAACTGGAGGGGGGGGGGGGGGGGGGGGGGGGTAATCTTGAGGGACGAAGATCTATGTGTGTCTCCCTGATACTTGTATGTTATTCTTAGTGGTTGGTTTAATTTGGGTTTTGTATTGTTTGCTCTTTTTTTTGTGTTTGATCCCCCTGGTTGTGATTTTGTTTATTTTGTTGTCAAAAGAACAGGGAATGACTCACCATCAACCCCTATTGTGCTGATTCCGGTCCATTAGTATCAGCAGGTTGCTGGTGTTGCAATCGAAGAAGGACGGCCTCTTTTGGCCATGTGTGACCCATCCACTTCGTAGACCTAGTTCATGTGTAAAGTGTATGTGTCTTTTGTTCATTACTGTTGTATTAACTGTTCTTGTCTTTTCCCTTCAGAATCTGGGGGATACGTGGTTCCTGAAGTCTTCTGGGTGTGGTGGTGGTTTGACTGACAGCGTGCAGTGTTCACAGTGTGTGGAGTGTGGTGAGAGCACGAGTGATTGCTGTGTCCATCCGATGAGCAAGACAGTAGTGATGTGTCGTTCATGAACGATTCGTTCATTTTGAACGAATCTTTAATATGACTCGGGACTACCGAGTTGTCTTAGAGAGTGATTCGTTCATTTTGTGTTGATCGCGCATGCGCATTGCGCAACATATGGTTTCTGAATCTGTACTGGAAATGATTAGTTCATCTCTCTCGAGTTCGGGTTCGGGACGGGTCCGAGTCTTTCGTTCTTCCTGTCAGTCCCATAGAGGCTATGCTGTCAGTACCGGAAAGAGTAATGATTAGTTCATCTTTCGAGTCTCGAGTTCGGGTTCGGCCGGGTCCGAGTCTTTCGTTCTTCCTGTCAGTCCCATAGAGGCTATGCTGTCAGTACCGGAAAGAGTAATGATTAGTTCATCTTCTGAGTCTTCGGGTTTGAGTCCTTCGTTCTTTTCTCACGTGACTTGTCACCGTATTGAATAGCCTACTAATTCACAACCTTTTTACAAACAAGCACGTAGTTAATGTATAATATAATAGTAGTTAATTAATGTATAATATATAATAAAACACACCACAGATGCACAAGAAACATTTAAAGAAACGGACAGGGACAATAATAAGATGGAACTTTTATTTTTCAGATAATGTTTATTTCACATATTTTGTATTTTAATTCCTAAATATAAAACAATATACATTCAGACGCAGTCAATAATACGAATCTAATATTGTATTTGATGCGAGATACCAGCGGTCACGTGACAAAAGAACGAAGGACTCAAACCCGAAGACTCGAAGAAAATGAACTAATCATTACTATTACTTTTTCCGGTACTGACAGCATAGCCTCTATGGGACTGACAGGAAGAACGAAAGACTCGGACCCGGCCGAACCCGAACTCGAGACTCGAAAGATGAACTAATCATTACTCTTTCCGGTACTGACAGCATAGCCTCTATGGGACTGACAGGAAGAACGAAAGACTCGGACCCGGCCGAACCCGAACTCGAGACTCGAAAGATGAACTAATCATTACTCTTTCCGGTACTGACAGCATAGCCTCTATGGGACTGACAGGAAGAACGAAAGACTCGGACCCGGCCGAACCCGAACTCGAGACTCGAAAGATGAACTAATCATTACTCTTTCCGGCCCTGCTGTATCACACACGGCACGGCCCAGCAGACAGATCAGAGTCAGACACTGACGAGTCGACAACTAACGTCTCGAGACACAAGAGGAGGAGAACAAACCTGATAAATATGAAGTTGCAAAGGAAAGAACGTCTCGGATGAGGAGGTGAGGTGAACTAACAGAATCAGACTGCAATAGCCTGAACTTAAAACCCAACAACTAATCAATTCATAAAAATTTCGGTTTCTTATAATTTGGCTTTGGCTGCATTACCCTATAATTTATTTTTATTCTTTTTACAAATGTAATCAACATTTTCGTAAGTTCTAGATAGGGGTGGTTAAAAAAATCGATTATTGATTAATCGCGATTATGTTATGGACGATTATGAATCGATTATTAAATTTTCAAAAATCGATTTTTTATTATTATATAAAAAAAAAAATTTGCGTTATTATTATTGCCGCATCGCTGGATCTAGAGAGAAGCCGCCGCCGCCGTCGAGGAAGCGACAAGACAGCGCCTGAAGAAGCCGGCCGTCTTCGCCACCTTCAGCCATCCGTGCGAGCTACGCTATCCGGCGACGGATCCTTTCTTGCAAAACTTACTGTCTAAAAGAGCAGCGAGCGTCTTTTTCAAGATGCCTTGCACTTCCTGCGGCGCGTGCAGAGCCCCGCACAGCGACGGAGACCGCCATGTGATCTGCGCTCTCTGCCTGGGTTTGTGAGCTCAGCGACGCACTTCTGATGTCGACCCTGCGGGCTGCACTGCCGTCGTTTTCTGATGCAAATGCTCGCCGGAATGACTCCCTCGAGCGTCTATCTCTCCTTCTCCGCCCCCTCTCCCGGACTCGCAGCCGCCGGCTCCCGCCCGCGCTGCCGCCGCCTCAAGCCTTGTTTATACTCGACGCGTCCGCACGAGCGCGAGTCTCCGCTGAAGCCTTGTTTATACTCGACGCGTCCGCACGAGCGCGAGTCTCCGCTGACTGCGCGCGGACCTCTCCATATGGACGAGGCGTTTATACTTGACGCGCTCGCCGTTGTGCTATTCTGTGAAACGACAGGGGGCGACTCGGAGTAATTCTCCTCTAAACCACCAGGAATCAGCAGTGAAGAAGTAGTTTGCCATTTATTAGTAGTTTATTAATTTCTGATTCATATAAAAAGAGTAATAAATGCAGTAGGTTTATTGTACTTTCACTGCATGTAAACTAGTAAACAACTGAAGCCTTATTGAAGAGTGTTTAAACCTTAATTTCATCAGCAGGGCTTACTTCTGCTATTGTAGGCTTATTTTGTAAATATAAGCAGTTACTTTAGAGTGCAAACTGGGTGCTTAATGTAAATGTGTTCCTATTCAAAAAATGAGAGGCTTTTATGGTCGCCCATCAATGCAAATGTCTCTGTGTATAGAAGGATCATAAACATGCTGATACAGTCACAATTGCTCTGTCATATGTCTCTGCAGAGTACTCATCATTTTCAGATAGATCACAGACTGGGAGCATTAAGAACTTATCTTTGTGATCTAACATTTTTTGTCGAGAACATCCCAGCAAAACAAGACCTTCTAGCTTTTGTGCCTTAGCAACAAGAGGATAAACACCTAGCCAGTCATTGACAAGTTTGCCCACCCTATTTGAGACATCAGCACTAGTCGTTGTTCGTTTAAGTAGTTGGGGAATTGACTGAAGTATGTTGAATTGGCGTGCAATTTGAGATGGGATATAATTTGTTCCATGACACAACCTCTTCAGTTTCTGGTTGTGACCCTCAAATGAAAATGCAGATGTACACCAAAGAGGTCCATACATCTTGACAGAGAAAGGCAAATGTGTAAGCTGATGGACATTGAAGGACATTTGGCACAAGCCATATGTCGTTGGTATCTCCTGCACAAACTTTGTGATCTTGGATGTTGCTGCTGCCAAGTCATTTTCTGTGACAGTGTCTTTCAGAAAGCAAAAAATGGCAGTGACCAGAAGGAGCCAATGTTTCAAAAATTTTGTTGGAAGAATCTTGTATAGAACAGGACCACTGTAGAATAATAGCCAGCTTCTGCATTCTGCAGCCTTCCACCTTTGCGCAACTTTCACAGTCCGTGGTATTCTTGGTATATCAGATGGAGGTTTGATGCTAAGCAGACTTTGATCAACAAGCTTATGTGATGTCCCAATGTACCAAGGGCTGTCATGGTACTTGCTATTGAACCACAAGTCCAAGAATTGCTTTGTCACTCCCAAGAGAACACAGTGCATGTAGTCAATTGGAAAGCTGTTCACAATGTCAAAACCAGTGGAGGGATTCAGGAGGACTAATGGTGATACTGTCTTCACCCCAAACACATGGTCAACATCATTCTCAATGGCCCTCTGCCCACATTCAATGACATGGTCATGGGTTCTTTTCTGTGCCTCAGTGGGTGGATATACTCTGGCATATCCTCTTCCTTTTGGCACTGTTTTCCCTTCATTTAAGCCAGCGGTTTTCAATAGGTGAGGCGCGCCTCCCCTGGGGGGCGCCAAAGAGCCACAGGGGAGGCGCGACACGAGAAGAAAAAATAACTCTGTATGCAGCTCTATTAATGTTGCAGGGCTTAAAGTATCCCGGCAACGCATGCAATAAGTTTTTGTATATGATAACGCTCTTATTCACGCAAATGCTTTTAAACCATTCATTCGCGACAAGACAAAAGAGAACGCGCTGTCAGTGAATGTCCTCCTGTCCTGACACACGCACACATACGCACGCACGCATGACGCACAGAAAGACGCGCGCCAGTATCGAGTTCTCTTTCGCGCCTGAACGAACAATAACCCACACATTTATGCCAAAATGTCAGTTTTGTCGAGTATCCTCACAAGAACAGTCTTAAATGAGTTAAATAAAATCTTAAATAGAAGTAAAGAGTAGAGAATGAGATGATGCCAATGCTGGAGTGTGTGTGCGCGCGCGCGCGCGAGAGAGAGAGAGTAGGCACGGGCATGAGAGAGTGAGACACGCGGGCGCGATCGAACAGTGGAGACATAAAAACATACTCCGTCATTTTGTTAATACAGGACATCATTCAGTCTGCAAAGTGTTTACTTATATTTGTGTAGTCCTATACTCGCAATAAAACACAACATCGTGCTTTTCTTCACTCTGTATTTCTTGTCAAACTGTAACCTATAACTGTCACACACACATACACACCGTTTTAAAAGCAAAACATATTTATCCAACCCCTTTTTAAAACAGTCTGTGTGTTCCATCTTTTGGACATTCATCATATCGCATTGGTTTTCATTTCTTGTCCTCAAAACAGAGCACTAATCTGTTTATTTTTAAGTTACACATTAATTAAAAAAGAAAAAATCCATTATTTATAATTCTGATGAGAATAAAGTTACGGTTAATTAAAATGAAGGAAAACAAATATATTGATCTGAAATATTGCAAATTTTAAATTCATTCAGGTACAATTACCAAACATATCTCAAGGTCTTTTTATCTTTTTATTAATTTAATAAACTAATTATATAAAACTATTATCAGTGCACTATAAATAAACTGGTTCTATGCCTTTATTAATAAAACTTATTTAAAAAATACAAGGCTTAAGACATTTATAAAAATGCCTTCTATATTTCTGTTTTGCTTTTCACTCCATTGTACTGAAATCGTACCGAACCGTGGTGTCTGAACCGAACCGTGACTTCTGTGTACCGTTCCACCCCTAGTATTGTCTTCATACTATGAATTATGTTAAGCTATGGTAAAAGTGGTACCGCCAGACCTGGAGATCGGCTGAATCCTATAAACGGTAAAAAAAAACAATTGTTTTACTCGAGGGGAGGTGGAAAAGGAGCTTAATTTCCCAAATGGTGCAATATCCCTGTAACGTTAGCTTGGCTTATCGTTACCCGGGTGCTCTGCCCTGACTTCTTATGATACAGTGCATGTCTAAGATACAAACTTCCGGGTTGCAACACAAAGATTTTTGATAAGTATGCTGATTTTTGTTAAGTCACGCTCAGAAATGTGTCATTTGCATATTAAAATCACAAAAAATCGAGCAGGGGGCACGTACGACCACAACCCCCCACCACCCCCGTCCCGCCGCACCGCGCCACTGTCACCTTTTTTACTCTGAGGAGTTTGCAGGTCTGATTGTGAATTTAGACTTATGTTTACATTTTAATTATTTGAGTTTTCATGGTTGTGTTGACATTTCTGTCTTGGGATTATAATCAGAGGAAGGTTAAGTTTAAAATAAAAATGTTTAAATGTAATATATTTTTTCTCCTGGTCCTTATTTTAAATGGGTCATAAAAAAATCAATAATTATCGATATCGACCGATATGAAACACTGATATCGTGATACAGTTTTCAGCCATATCGCCCAGCCCTAGGCGACAGAAGCAACTTATTGTGTCACGTATGGCAGGCAAACCCCATAACATCGGCGAAACACTGCTACTCATTGCATTACACATGTTAAGCATGTTTTGTTGACTTGTGGTTAGGCCAGTGATTTTAAAAGTAGCCTCAATTAGGCCTGCATAAAGTTGGAAATTATTTGCTGTTGCAAAGAATAGTTTATGAATGCACTTTTAAAAAAGTTGTGGAAATAAAATGTCTTCAATTAGGCTACAATATTAAAAAATATTTACATTTTATCCGTTTTTATTGGAACTCATCGTTGCCTGGAACACACAAAAGATGGCATTTACTGCAGAGGTGTGTGGGTTAGGGCAGGGGGGCGGGATTTTGGGGAAGGGGGGGCTCGGCTGTCCTAACCTACTGTTAGGGGAGGCTCACATTCACCCAATTTGAAAACCCCTGATTTAAGCAATGTCCACATCCATATGCACCATTGAATTGATGTATACCTTGAAGCATACATCGGGCTACTGCGTCACATGAGCATACGATAGGGAAAACTTTAGACACCACAGTTTTTTTTGTATGTGGGTGCTTCCATTCCAGACCTTGTGAATTGATTTTTAGAATGTCATCCACAAATTGCTTAAGGTAGGTGGACATGTCAGGTTTACCACGCCCAAACCAGACACCTGCGAGTATCATGTTTTTGAAATGAACATTTGGTTGGAGTTCATTTATCACACATCTGATGGGCCACAATGAGAAAGGTGAAGATTTAAACATTGGAATGCCATCACAGTTCCATAGTAGTGATATGTCATTAGCTGTGAAATTGGGGAGTGTTTGATACATTTCACCCTTTCTTACATCATTTGTTCCATATACTTCTGATTGAAATGCACAATCATCTTTTTGTAGGATGTCTCTTAGCTGGTCCTCGATAGAGAGACTTATATAAAAATTGCCTTCTGCAATATTCTTTTTTGGGTCATTTATCTCATTACACTCTGGACAATGCATGTTGTTCTTTGAAAGATATGTTTGGCAAATGTTGCAGAAAAGGTGAACATTTAGAGACTCAGATGGATCATGGAATATTTTTCGGAAGAGGTGGAGAGACTCTGGCAATATGTTGCTACTCGGTAGAAAGACATTTAAGAGCTTTAATAGGTCTTCCACAGCACTTGCTGTTAAACTGTGCCTCAGAGAGAAGGACAAAATTAGAACTATTGCCTGTGCAATTGTTATCTCTGATCCTGTGTAAAGAGGGGCCCCAGATTTTTCAAATTGTGAATTTGAATCAGAATTTGTGACAGCAGTGTCATCCATAGTAGAGTCAAAATCTCCCTGAGTGTCACTCCACTCATCTTCACCATGGTCCATTTCATCAACAGAATCATAAAATTCGTCCTCGTCTTCCTCACTGTCTGCAGGGGATTCATTCTGATGGGTATCATCCCAATTGTAATGAGGAGTGTTGTTTGCCCGCCATCGACTTGTCTTTGGAAGGGGGCAACTCGATTCTGGATCCAAAAATCTAGTAATATGATCAAAGACTATTTTAACATGTGACAGTGCTTTCAAGTAATAAAATGTTAACATAATTTTATTTAACCCTCTGGTACTTTTTAGTCATTTTCGTGTTTTGAAGTTGTTCCATTTTTTACTTAATCAAAATGGTACAAAGCTTTGTGATTTTGTAGCACTTGCTGCAGTAAAATACACAAATAATTATATAAATAACAGTGAACATTGTATTAGATGTACAATGTTTACAAAAAATAATTTGCATTTTTAATATTTAAAATGTACCAATTAATTATTTCAAATGTATTGAATTATCTATACTCAGATTCAAGTTGTAAAAATAGGGTACCTTTTGTAAGGGCCTCGTTGTTTTGCATTCATTTCAATGTAGGGATATCTTCTTGTTTAGAGGAATCATTTGTGGTCACTGTTGTGGAAATATTAAATATGTATAACGTACTGCATATGTAAATAATAATAATAATAATAATAATAATACAAAATCTTGGCGTTAGAAAGTCAACATAATAAAAACTGAACGGAAAATAATTTGTATATTCATACAAAGAACACCGCCCACAACTCACATCGTAGGCATGAACATTCAATTGCGCATGCGCATCCTTGCTCACTGCAGCGCAACGGTCAGAGGAGACGATCATACAACTTTCTTGAAGACGACGAACTGTGACAAACAATTGTAAGTAACATATTTAAACGTTTCTTTATATTAACATTTGACACAATCTAGAAATATTTATGTGTAAACCTGCGTAAAATGTTTTTTTTTTTCGTAACATTTTAAGACTGGTCAGTAACGTTAGTCATCTGGCTGCTTTTTGATAACAGTTATATAATTAACGTTAGATCATGTTTAACGGTCTTACCGTTACATTTATCAACTACTTACACCATAAGTAGAAACCTTTAAGTAGAAATACACCATTATTAGAAACTTAAGTCATTTCTTAAACGTTATTTTTGTAGTTAACATCACAATGGACTTCATCATCAGTGGCTGTCGGTTATGTCTCGGACATTAACGTTACGTTTCTGTTGCTGGTTGCTTAGTAACAGTTTTAAACATCATTTTAGAGGGAAATTACCCTTATCTGTTCTAAATCCACTGTAAACCTTGCAATATACACGAGAAACAACTTGTGTTCTTTGATCTTGAGCATATCTCTCCTAAAAGAAAGCAAGCATCAGGTTGTCAATGTACGAGACTCATACAGGCACGCAACTACAGTAACACGGCTAGATCCACCGGCTGGTGCGAAGCTATGTCTGAATTGAGGTCCAGATCGAACAAAACCTTAACAAGAGATTAATACACCTATAAAACATTGAATGTCTTTTACATTAAACATCAAAGCATATAATATTTGTATAAACACTCTTTGTTTTGCCCACACATCAAAAGCATTATAATTGACAGAATATTGTCTATTTTTTTTTATCCTATTAAGAAAATGAGGTTTATGTTAATCCAATGGATTGAAGATCCCCCAACATGGGATGTGCTTCCAACTGAAAAAATTATTAATGGACAGTGTGAAATTGGTGGTGTATGTGATGTACAGTACAAAGAAGAATCCAGCCCTGCAAAAATTCTAAACGTTGGTAAGTATGTTTTTGTAATATGTCTGTGCATTACTGTGATACAATTGATGCATGTTGTGATAATAATTAATTATCATTTCAGGAACTAGATCTGCCATGCTTAAGCAGCTTCATTCTATTGAGAAAAATCAGTCCATCAAAAGATCCAGACCTGAAGGGAATGAAGAATTAGGGAGAGGGCAGCGCCAGAAGTATAGCAGAATACTTTCTGAATCAGAAAGCAGTGAAGAATATGAGGTAAATTAGGATGATGCAGTTTGTGGTAACCCTAACCCCATTTTGTCTAATATCTAACACGATATTAACTCCTTGTTTATTAAATATCAAAATCGAGTGCTGGCAGTAGATCCATTTCATATTTAGCACTAAAACTCTGGAACAGTCTTCCTAATATTTTCCAGGAAGCAGACACACGCTGTCAGTTCAAAGCTAGACTAAAAACACATCTCTTTGACCTAGCATACACATAACACACTATAGACTTCTATAATTCAATGTTAGGCTGCATAGATTAGGTCAGCCGGAACCGGGAACACTTCCCTTAAATCCTGATGTACTCGTTACATCATAAGAAAAATGGCGTCCGAATGACAAGCACATGACAATATATAATGTCGAAACCTGATAAGCTATTGTTGCTTAGACCCATATGATTGCCACTTTCAGCTAATTTGAAGGTTATATTTGTAATTGTACAATTCTCTTTTATTTACAGTCGGTCAGTAAACAAGTTTCTGAAAAGAGCGTCAAAAGGATAAGAGCCGCCAGATCCTTTCTGCAGCAGTATAATCTTGAAAAAGTAAGATTATTTCAACGAAGTTACATATATCAGGGCTCTAGTCTAGACTCATTCTTCCCACTGCTTTATTTTTCCAGCAACAGTAGATGTATTTAACAGTAGCATACAAGAAAGAAATTAAATGAACAAATATAAAAAATAAAACACTACATAGTAGACTTCACTGTAAATTATACATTGATTCTTATTAAATCTACTATTAAAGTTCTCACAAGACTCTTATTTTCACAGCACCCGTTCACTGCAGATGATCCATTGGTGAGTAAATGATGTAATGCTAAATTTCTCCAAATCTGTTACAAATTATGAAACAAACTCATCTACATCTTGGATGGTTTGATGTTGAATACATTTTCAGCAAGTTTTAATTACATACAAACTGCACTAACAAATGTTTTACAATTCTAGGAATCAAGCAGGGAGGGAACGACATCAGCAAGGACAAGGAATGACAGTGGAGTCAATCAGCAAATTTTGGCTGAATTAAAAGAGATTAAGAGTGTTCTTGTGGAAACTCTAACACTTTTAAAAAATGGTAACCCTATGAAAAGTTTTTAATTTTTTTAAGTGATTGCTTCAAAAGATATTAAAACCTATTTTGTTCTAGGATGCACTCCATTAATGACTGCACCAGCACACAATCTCCCTGGATGCACTTCGGATTTGCCAGCCCCAGAGTCTTCCCCTGTGGTACCTGCCCCTTCCTCTCTACTGCCTCTTCATGTAAAGGAGACTAGGAGTAATAATGACTGCAAAAAGGTATTGTTTTTAAGTAACATTCAAAATGCTTTCTTACTAGGGCTGCATGATTTGGTCAAAAATGTATATTATGATTCAGTGTTTCCCACAGGAGTTTATATATTAAAAGTCAGAATTGTTAGATTATGTTCGGTTCATATTTTCAGCCTTTTTTCTCTTTCATACAAAAACCAAAAATGCCATTTTACATGAGAGATGATACAGATTATGGTATGCAAGATGGACAGAATTGTCAGATTTTTAAGGAACAAAAGTAAACAACATAATGCTGACAACTACATCCAATGTTTGTTATTATTTATTTTTTTTTGTTCTAGAGATAAATGCAAATTAGTGCATACTTAAACATAACATTTCAGAAAACTTGTATTACAAAAATGTTTGCAAGTAATGTAATCAATCATTTGGAGAAGTATGTCAATAGAGGGTATGCGTGTGACGTCACCGTCGGCTGGATTGATAGAGCCCTATGCAATCCGTTTTATTTTTTCCCAAATTCCGTTTTATTTTTTCCCAAATTCCGTTTTTTTTCTTTTTTTTTCGTTATTTTAGTTGTAAAAAGTGTGCTTTTAAAGTTAATGATTAAAAAATGTACACAAATAAAATAGGAATGACCTTAAATTTATTGAGGTAACAGACATTTACTCAGTACTTTTCAGCACAAATACTGCATGATGCAACATAACACTGCACTCTTCAAGTAACAACAAAATATGGTTATGAGCTTTAAACTGTCCAGTAAAATAAATTATATTAGTTTATATAAGTGTAAATAAAAGTCACACTGTCTCTCTCTCGCCCACTGTTGCGTGCTCTCGGACACACTCGGTCTCTCTCGCGGAGTATCGCTCGCGGTGTTCGCTTCGCTTTTGTCCAGTCCGGCGCCTCATAGACAGACGCGGTGTGTGTGTGTGTGTGAGAGAGAGAGAGAGAGAGAGAGAGAGAGAGAGAGAGAGAGAGAGAGAGAGAGAGAGAGAGAGAGAGAGAGAGAGAGAGACGCGTGAGTAGGGGTGTCACGATTCTCCAAATCCTCGTTTTGATTACATTTTTGATTCTAAGGTCACGGTTCGATTCGATTCTCGATTTTTACATTTATTTTTTTTAATGATGAATCGTGCATTTGGGATATTATGTCACTCAACACTCAGATAACGACACATTTCATCCTCTGTTGCAACGAAAGTGGCTAACTTATTTTAACCTTATCTACAAGCAAGGACAAAAATAAAGCAATTGAATTTGAATTAATATCGATTCTGGAATAAAAAAATCGATTTTAGAATCGATAAAAAAACTGCGATAGCTAGGTGTATCGATTTTTTTCTCTCAGCCCTAATCCCTAGTATGTAATAGTGAAGAAGAACATAGGCACAGGCTTCCCTTGAGGAGTTCTATTGTCAACATAGATGCCCAATACCATTACTCAATAATCATTATGGTTTGTAAACTTATGTTCTGTTTGTTTCTTTCCTTACAGGCTACATCAAAAATAAATTTAATATTGAAGCAAGTATAATTAAGAAGGCCATCTCCCAGAAATGCGCAGATGAATGCAAGATGTCAAAAAGGCGCCACAATGATTGTGTGTGAGTTTGTTTGAATCAAACTGATTTGTTCAGGATGTTTAATGTTGTATTTCACAGTTGGTGTGAGTGTGTGTGCGCGTGTGAGTTCGTGGGAATCAGACAGATTTGCTCAGGATATGTTTAATGCTGTATTTCAGTTATTGTTGTGTGTGTGTGTGTGTGTGTTTGAGTGTATGTGTGTGTAAGTCTGTAGCGAATATAATCTGTAAAAAAGTTATAAATTCATAGTTATGAAAGTAGAAATAAATAAATAAAATACTTATGAAATTAAAATAACAGAAAATGCATTTATTGTTTTGTTTTTTTATTTGTATCAATCCATTATCAGTGTGTGCACTAATACTGTGTGCCCAAATCACCTGCCATGTTGTTTATAATGTGACTGCAGGTTGCACAACATACATTAAACAGTGAACAATGTCTACATTGAGGTGAGTTTAAGCAAACTGCAAGACAAAATCAAAAAACTACTATTAGTAAAAAGAAAAACATTGGAAAAGTGCAGCTATAGGATTCTTAAAAATGCTCGAAAATAAAAAGGAAACTCCTTACCTGAGTAGTGACCCAATTAGATCCCATTAAAATACTGTAGAAAATCCTACAGGAGGTTTATGCATTGTCCTAAAAGACCATTTCTATCGGAATCCTATAGGATATTTATGTATAGTCCTATAAGACAATTTCTATCGGAATCCTATAGGATATTTATGTATAGTCCTATAAGACAATTTCTATCGGAATCCTATAGGATATTTATGTATAGTCCTATAAGACAATTTCTATCGGAATCCTATAGGATATTTATGTATAGTCCTATAAGACCATTTCTATCGGAAATCCTATAGGAATGGTTCCAAAATATGATAGAAATTCTAATTAGAATCCTGTACAATTTTCTTATTGGAATCCTTTAGGATTTTTTGACAGTCTTCTGGGTGTGGTGGTGGTTTGACTGACAGCGTGCAGTGTTCACAGTGTGTGGAGTGTGGTGAGAGCACGAGTGATTGCTGTGTCCATCCGATGAGCAAGACACTAGACAGATTCCCCAGGTTCTGAAGTGGTAGGGGCGTTTCCGTGTGTGTGCGCGAACGCGCGTGTATGTGAAGTTTGATTTATAAGCTTTTAGGATTTATTACCAGAGATTGTGTTGTATTTTATTAAATGGTGTTTCTGAATAAACTGTTTTATACCATTCTCATTGTCTGTTATCTGACGCAGCCACAACGTATCTGTGTGCTTTGTATTTAAATTATTGGTGGGTTCCCGGACCGTTCCGGGTGGCGTAGTCGGGCTTAACCTAAAAATCCAAACTGCCACATATACAACATATTTATATCTTTATTTTTATAATTTGAAATATTAAGTTAAAATCTGAGCATTTGGCTGACAAAAAAAGTTTGGGAACATCTGGTCTAATTGAAGCTGAGGAAAGGAGCGGGTTAGAAAAGAACAAGCGCTCCAGTGCTGTGTTGTTTGTAGACTGAGAGAGAGAAAAGCCTGTCGATCGCCCCCTGGAGGAGGAAGAAATAATGACTGAGGCTGGGCTGTCCTTTGTGCACCGAAAGCAGACAGAAGCCAGAGAGAAAGCGAAATGAAAGACAAATAAATGAAGCAATTGAATTTAAACGCATAAAGCAGGAACAACCATGGGAGCCGAGCCATAAAGTGTATTAGTGAAGATAAAGCAAAAGCTTACAGCACCTGGTATTCCCAGGCGGTCTCCCATCCAAGTACTAACCAGGCCCGACCCTGCTTAGCTTCCGAGATCGGACGAGATCGGGCGTGTTCAGGGTGGTATGGCCGTAAGCAAAAGTCTCAGCCAATAAAGAGCTATTTAAAGAAGGGACACCGGGGCTCGGCCTGCATTCACACACTTTCCAGGCTGTAGCTGCAGGACAAACAGGACTCCCTTCACCCATGCATTGTAGTGGGGTGAACTGTGGTCTCCAAATAGCCAGGTTCACATATGCACAGTCACACTCATTCATTTAGTGGTTCCACATGATTAAAACAAGTAATCTTAATAAAAAAGGAACAAATAAAACCCAATAAAATCAACCATGTAAAACCAACTAGAACCAATGGTGTTCATTTAACTTGAACTTAACTTGACATGAACACATTTTAACCATTAATAGTGAAGTGAAATAAAATAAAAAATGGTATATTATAGATAGTGATTAGTAAAAGTGAACCCATTCTCCTTTTACTGTACAAAATAAAGCGCAAAGAAGAATAACATGATGCATGGAAAAAGGCTCTTTTTTTCTTTTTTAACAGTGAGTAGATGAAGCTGTATTTCTAAACTGAGCACACACACACACACACACACACACACACACACACACACACACACGTTGGTCTACTCATTATCATAATGGTTTTTATTCAGAACAAACTGTATATTCTATTCCCTAAGCCTAAACCTAACCATCACAGAAAACTTTCTGCATTCTTGCATTTTTTATAAAACATTGTTTAACATGTTTTTCATGCCATTTTAATCCCTCAGGAAATGTCCACATAAACCACGTTTATGTTGTAATCAGTGGCATAACTTTATACTGCTGCCACTGTCACAGGTAATGTCAAAAATAATAGCAGAGCAGTGCACACCTCACCGTAGGTGGATGTTATGGAGTCCACAATCAACATCTTGGCAAGTTGATAGATTGAGGACTGCTGAGCATTTTTTGCTCTAAAACAGGCCCTGAATGTTGTGCAGGAAATGTAAATCATATGTCCCTGTTGTAGTGGTCAGACACGTTTTGCCTTGACATACAGCTCATCATCACTTGCGAGCTGAAGAGTCATGGGGTGAAGGGCCTCAAACATGTCAGAGGTTGCTCACATACTGTTAAATCTTTGAGAGAGCTGGTTGATTATTTTGTCTTAGCGTTAAAAATGTTGACTCTGAAATAACTTAGGGGAGACCGGGGATGGTTGTAACATTTTTGACCTTTCTGTCTATATCTTGGAGTACTTTTAAGCCAGTGTGTTCAAAATGTGATTCAAACTAGTTACAAGTGTCTGCTATCAAATGACATAACTTTTATCTTTGCAACACAAACAGAAAATGCATGGTTTAGTTTCAAACACGAAGAGTGAAATTTTACAATTCACCCCAATAGTCTGGGTTAGTTGTAACATACCCTGGGGTGAGATGTAACATTATGAGATCCACCGGGGTGATATGTAAGATAATGAAATAAGGATTTTGACAAAAAACAAACAAAAAAGGATTTTGAAAGGTTTTTATTCAACTCTGACTTTTCAATATAACTGATGTGTGTGTCTGTGTCACTCTTAGTCATAGTAATTGACCACTATAAATTTAACTTGAACACAAAACATTGTTTGTGTGTAAGCTTGTTTGTTACTGTCAGTCATAGTATTGGCCATAATAAATTAAAAATTGAACACTTGTGTTGGTGTAAGCACGTTTGTTACTATCAGTTATAGTATTGGCCATAATATAAAATTTAAATGGAACGTGTGTGTGTGTGTGTGTGTCGTGTGTAAGGTGTTAGGGTTAGGTTGTAACATTTCATTGTTGTTACAACTAACAGAGTCATGTAGCCATGAACTAGCTCACCTTACAGCTAACAGGCAAAACATTTTACATGAAAAATATCTACACAGACACACAATAAACATAATTTAAATTTGATGAGATTATAAAGCAGAAATTTGTCACAGGTCGGGGGGAGCCAAGCCAGACTGCGCCCACCCCTCAAACCCAGGACCACCTCGAGGAGCGTACCAGAGACCAGACAGACAAGGAGAATTTCTAAAAGCAACAATCTTTATTGAATAAAAGCAAGAATTAAAAGTCTTAATGCGGGCTTCGTCTCTCTTTCCAGGGAGGAGGAGACCGAGGGGTGCACTGCGAGGGCCCGGATTACTGGCAGCCACAGAGGAGGAGGAGACCGAACGCCCGTCTGGCGTGCAGGTAAGTAACGTGGTAAGGCGGCTCTTTTCGGCGTAATACAGGCGGACAACGGTCCGAGCAGACCAGGGCCGGGACCACGGGCCAGGAGGGGACTCTCTCCACAGGACAGGTGGGTAGCAGGTAAGTTTCTTCCAAGCGTCAGCTATTCGGCAGATGATCGGCCCAGGGGGCGATGGAGTCCAGAAGGGGGACCCGCTGCCGATCAGGTAGGTAGTCGGGTAGGCAAGTCTCCTCCGTGCAGGGTGCTCTCCCCCGTGGCGTCACGGAGCAGCAGGTGTGAGGTCCTCCGGGTGCCTTTCTGCCCTTGACGGCTCCAGCCAGAGACAAGGGTACCCTGTATAATCCAAGACAGAGACAAGTGTGCAGGTTCAAATCTATTTCGGTGGAGTATGGACTTACGGCTGGAGCGGGTGGTTCGGGACAAGCAGCGCTGCTGCTGGGGTGTGTCTCTCCTCTGAACAGGCAGCACGCAAGAAGGCCGAGGCAGAAGAATCTTCTATTTAAATAGACAAGACAAGTTAAACAGGGCAATCACACTCCTCTCTCATCTCACAGGACCTGGTGGCCGAAGTGGAACATACACATCCAACCTGAGGGCTTCGTTCCGCAAACACTGGCGAGAATGTGAACTGGAGAACACTGGCGGTTAAATAAACATGTACATCCACACACTGCAACTTCACGTCAAGTCCAATACTGTGTGACACTTCAATTCAGGCACCGCAATCCACTCTCAAATCTTAGTACAATAAGGCCAGCACTCACCCAATGTTCAATCCCTCCACTGTTGCGCTGATTCAACACTCAGGAGCCGATGAGACGCAGAGGATTTCGCATTGCATGGAACACAGCGTCTTCAACACACTTTCACACTCAGAAGAAGATATCAGGGTTTCAAAGATGAATCAGTTCACACTCTTAGTGGTAATTATATTTGTGGTCAATACACTTCACAATTCCTTATCCAATTCAGTGCAAGACATGCATTCACACGGATCCGGTGTTTCATTACTTATCTTTCTCCCTCGAGTGATGGCATTCTCCAGTCTTGACTCAATCTCCACAATTCACTCACTTCACATCCAATTCACGTTCCAGCTTGCACTCCCTCAATCACCGTTGCACCCCTTTCCAGTCAGATCCTCACAGCCGCTCCAAAGATCCCAGCAAACCCAAGCCACTGCCAAAGGAATCAATCTCTCCCGGGGGAGTACCACGCTCGAATCTTCTTCTTCTTCTTCTTCTTCTTGTTTTTATGGCGGTTGGCAAATAACGTCTGGTTGCATTACCGCCACCTTCTGAAATGGAGTGTAGGTCTGGATAAATTATTTCCCTACACTTAAATTATCTTTATTAAACCTGTTCTTCTAAAAAAGGAAAATAAAACCCCAAAACAAAAATCTCCCGAATTCCTTAGCAAAATATCTCTTACTTTCAAAGGTATCTCTTCATCTTCTAGCTGCTGGATTAACTGTTGTCTCTCATTACTATATCTAGTACATTCTTCAATAGCATGTTCTATGGTATCCTGTGTGTTACATACACTACACCTCCCATCAGCATGTTTTTCCATTAAAAATAATGTACTGTTTAAGCCTGTATGCCCAAGTCTCATTCTTGAAATGATGTTCTCCTCCTGTGTATTTCTGCAAGTACTTCTACTCACCCCCACTCTTTTTTGGATATTATATAGTCTCCTACCAGTCTGACCATTATCCCACAACACTTGCCACTTCTCCTTTATCTTTCTTTTAATGATTGATTTCACCTCTTCTTTACTATACTTAATGCTTAAACTTATATACTCCATTTCTGTTGCCTTTTTTGCATACTTATCAGCCAACTCATTCCCTATTACTCCTTTGTGGGCAGGAACCCATACAAGTCCAACATTGACTCCAGTTTTAATTAATGTACTAGCCATTTGGACAATTTCTACAACAATGTCTTGTCTAGATTGTGAATTTATGTTCTGAATACTCATCAGAGCTGACGCTGAGTCTGAAGCAATTACTAAACTTCTTGGCCTGTTACTCACAGCCCAAGAGAGTGCCATTAAAATAGCAATTAGTTCTGCTGTATAGACTGCTAAATTATCATTAATTCTTTTTTGTGTTGCTACTTTTAATTTTGGAATAACAAAAGCCACCCCCACTCTCCCATCCCTTTTGGACCCATCTGTGTACATTATAATCCTATCCCCATATCTTTCAACTAAATACCCCTGCACCATATTACTATCTATATCCCCATTCTTAGTTTCCTCCAAAAGACTGAGATCAACTGAAAGATCTTCAAGAGTCCATAAAGGAACTCTTGAAAATACTACTGTGGGACTTATATCCAACAAGGCTATTTCCATCTCATTTATTTTCTGTCCAATAGTCCACCCAAAACTACTTTTTCTACCATTCTGTCTCTCTTGACACTCTACCAATGTAGATTGACTCAAATGGTCTTCCCTATGACCTTTAAGGTTTGCCCAAAAAACCAGGCTAAGCTGGTCTCTTCTGAGATCTAAAGGCAACTCCCCCATCTCTACTTGGATGGCTGCCACTGGAGTTGTCTTCATGGCTCCACAACATAATCTTAAACCTCGACTCTGCACTCTGTCTAGTTTATTTAAAGCTGTCTTAGCAGCAGACCCATATACAACACACCCATAATCAAAAACTGATCTAATCAGTCCAGTATATATTGTATGCATAGCACTCCTAGTTGCACCCCATTCCACCCCATGCAAACACCTCATTACATTCAATACCTTTTTACACTTTTCTACCATCTTCTGAATATGAACTGCCCATGTTAATCTTTTGTCAAACCATATACCTAGATATTTAAAGCTCTCTACTCTTTCCAATTCCTTACCTGATATTTGAATCTGAAACTCCTGACTTATTTTCTTCCTTGTGAAGAAAATGACCTTAGTTTTTTCCACAGATATCCTAAATCCCCATTCAATTGTCCATGTGTGTACTGTATCCACTGCTTGTTGTAACTTATTTACAATGTGATTGATATTTCTTCCCCTTTTCCACATTGCTCCATCATCTGCAAATAAAGCTACACCAATAGACCTTTCTACATTTATAAATATCTCATTTATCATTACTGAAAAAAATAATGGGCTAATAATACTCCCTTGAGGAGTACCATTGTCTACCTCATACACTTCACTCAAAACCCCATTTACTTTAACTCTAATTTTCCTCCCAGATAAAAAGGATTTTACCCACACTAACACTCTCCCCTTTACTCCCAACTGATATAATTTGATAAGAAGCCCCTCCTTCCACATCATGTCGTATGCTTTCTCTATATCAAAAAATAAAGCTAAAACTGTTTCTTTGTTTACCTGAGCTTTTCTGATGTCATCTTCAAGTAACACAGTTGGGTCCATAGTCCCCCTACCTTTCCTAAAACCACTCTGGTAATTCCTCAATGCATTTTTAGTTTCTAAATAGAATGCTAATCTATCATTTACCATTCGTTCCATGGTCTTACCCAACTGAGATGTCAGTGCAATAGGCCTATAACTACTAGGCAATTTAGCGTCTTTACCAGGTTTCCTAATAGGAATAATAATTGACTCCTTCCAAGTGCAAGGGATTACCCCTTCTACCCATATTTTATTAAAAAGAGCCAATATTACTTCCTTACTTTTATCAGTTAGATTTCCTATCATTGCATAGCAAACCTTGTCATTCCCTGGTGTAGATTTCCCCACCTTCTTCAAAGCACAATTCAGTTCCTTCATTGTAAATAGAACCTCCATCACACCACCTTCCTCCTTATCATTACCCAACTCAGCACTATATCTTAGTTTAGTAGCTTCTCTTCCTTCCCTTTCTATCTGATCTAAATTTGCTTCACTATGTACCTTTACTAATGTCTTTGCTATAACTTCAGCCTTGTCCCTGCTATTAGTAATAATCCTATTATCATCTAACATTATTGGATATTCATATTCTCTCCCATTACCCCTCATTTTCTTTATCATACCCCACACTTGTTGTATTGGTGTAGTTCTACCAATAGATTCACAAAACTTTTCCCAGTATATTTTTTTTGCCTTCCTTATTGTCTGTCTCACTATTGCTTGCAATCTTTTATATTCAATCATTTTCTGAAAGTTGTGTGATCTTTTCAAAATTCTAAAGGCTCTATTTCTATGCTTTATACTCTCACTGCAATCCTTAGTCCACCAAGGAACAATTTTGATGACATTTTTATTCTTTGTTTTAGGTACAGCTACTTCTGCTGCTTCTATTACACTGCTGCTGATTTCCCTACATAAATTCTCAACACTTTGATCCTTATTTACACCTACCAATCTGTATTCACTCAACTCTCTAAATGTGTCCCAATCAGCTCTTTCTAACATCCACCTACCTTCCCTCATTACACTCTCTCTTATCACCTCCACTCCTACCTTAATTGTAATTAAAAAATGATCACTGCCTATATTACTTTCCCTCAATACTTCCCAGCTACATTTATCAGCTACTGTCTTTGTAACCAAAGTCAGATCTATTGCAGATTCATATCCCCTAGCTATATCTATTCTCGTACCTGATCCATCATTCAAGCATACTAGCCCCTTCTCACCCAAATATTCCTCAATAACTTTTCCATTAGAATCATCCCTATCCCCCCAAAGAGTACTATGCGCATTAAAATCACCACACCAAATACCTTTACCATTTAAGTTATCCCACATTTCATCCAGATTCTCATCTTCTAGTTGTCTGCATGGATTGTAAAAATTAATGATACCCATACTACCACTATCTGTCCATATTTCTATTACAATATATTCTAAATCCACACCCTTCTTAACCTCTCTAAACTGCATCCCTCTTTTAACAAATGTTGCACACCCTCCACCACTTCCCTCCACTCTATCCCTTCTTATACTTATGTACCCCTTTATAACAAAATCTAATGACTGTTTAAGCCATGTCTCCTGAATGCAAATTACATCTGGCTTAACCTCTAAATTATTAATAAAACCTTTTAACTCCTGCCCATTTGCTATAAGACTTCTTGCATTCCACTGTAAAATCAATAAGTTCTTAGAGGTGTTAATGATGGATCATTTGTTTCACCCTGCATAAGATCAGCTTGTATTTTTTCCCACGATAAATTATCCACATTCAAGAACTTTGCAGCAGCTTTAACAATTATTTTTATTTTCTCAGTTCTCGTTTTAGCTTGATCAGAACAATTAACCACGTACGCAATGAACAGTATCAATTTCTCTGAGCTTAACACATCCTCCTTTGGCCTTCTGCATTCAGCACCACCTTGTGTTGCATTTATCTCCTGTGTCTCTTTCCTTTCCATATTGACGACCTTTACCGCCTCAGCATATGTAATTTTTTTTGTTGTCCGTATCTGTTGTACCACCACTGCCCTTTTGCTTACAGGACATCCCCCATACGCAGCCGTATGATCCCCACCACAGTTACAACATCTCCTCTCAACCCCCTCTCCACATTTCCCATATTCATGCTCTCCTCCGCACTTCCCACATCTTAATTTCCCTTTGCATACATTTGCTATATGGCCAAACCTTTGGCATTTATAGCATCGAGTTGGTGGAGGGATGTACTCCCGCACCCTGAAACTCAAATAGCCCACCATCACTTTATCTGGCAACACTTGCTCCTTGAACTCCAAAAGTACTGTAGTGCTATCTACTTTCTCTCCATTACGGTTTGCTTTAAGTCTTTTTATGTCCACTACAGTTCCTCCCTTAATGTTCTTTTTAAGATCGTCTAATTTTTCCCCAATCGGTATACCTGTGATCACTCCCTCTGTTCTTATACCTACAAACCTTCGTACTTCACTCACTTCTTTCTTACACACCGACTGTAATCTCTCAGCCTTCTCTCTTTGCTCAATGTTCCTGCATTTAATTAGTAATCTGCCATCTCGTAACACTTTTGCCATTTCTATGTCTCCTACTACCTTTTTCAATCCACTCGTCAATGTAAACAAACCAATTTCGTTTCTATCATGCCCCTCTTTAAATTTAACGATTACTTTCAAATCATCTTCCTGACTTACCTTCCTTCTCACATCTCTACCTACTTCATCAGATACATCTTCAATACTCCTCTTCGATGGTCCTTTCCCCATTCCCTCAGCCCCATTAGACCTAGTATAATTTCCTCCTCTCCCTCTACCGATTACATAACCTTGATTTTTCCAATCTTCTTGACCTTTTAACCAATCCCCACTCTCATCATCTTCCTCCATTATACTATCCAGACCCAGTCACAAATCAGATTATGCCAAACCGCCAAATAAAAATAAACAAAACAAACCAAAACAAACAACAAAAGAAAAAAACAAAGAAAATATCTCTTGGAGATACAAACAAACCGCCACCGCCGTGTCTTCCGGAAACGGAAACCACCACGCTCGAATGCGTTTTCCTTTTTCCTTTTAACTAATCCTTTTGGTCGTGTTTCCCAATCACAAATCCCCACACCAAACACCCGCACCTGGTCCCGCTTAGCTAAATCAGCTGCCGCTGTCATGGCAACTGACAACAGCAAACCAGCACGGTGTGCCGGTGAAATCGTCCCGGGGGGGAAACACACTCCTAGCGGAAATTAGTTCTGCTAGATTTGTCACCTTGTGACAAATTCCCATAACAAAAATAAACAAAGTAAAAAAAAAGTTACTTTCATACCTCAAAATTGGTTTTTCCACTCTAACATCTGCTGTGTTTGCCACAGGGCTCTACTTTATTACATGTGGAATAAGGACTAAACTGAGCATGTGCGAAGTGAATCAGGGGATTTGTAACTAGTTCCTGATTGGACAGATTGGAATTGTTACAACTGACCCGTGTTACAACCATCCCCGGTCTCCTACTGTGTTGGACAGGCGCTCTTCTTACAACTAGTCATAATGACATTTCATTATTCTGATTCTCACATTTTCGAAAGTTGTCTGAGATCCCCATTTTTCTGCAAGCGTCTGTGCCTTCATCTTTGCCTGGTCAAAAGCGCCACGATACTCAGACAAGCTCTGAATGGTGTTGTTCAGCAATGTTACGGCCTTCTGCATGTCAGCGTTTGTAGCTTGAAGCATTGTAGATACAGTATTCACACTCTCCAAAATTTTAGTCTGCTGAATCACTTGAAAAATGAAAGGGAATTTCTTAATTTATTTTCTTTATTCCTGCTGCTTCACCACGCTCATCCTTCTTGTCACTTGTCAGATATATTTTTGCCAGTGCTTTCATTATATCCACATATCTGTACCGAATAGCAACAATGGATTCATATCTAAAGGACCAGCGGGTGGGACACAGTCGCTTCAGTGTGACACCTGAGTGAGGGCTCTGTGGAGTCGATGCCAGTGAGCATGGCCCCCCTTTTAATACTGTGGCCAAAAAACACATACAAATGTTTGATGGTGTCAGAACTGTGACACTTCTGGAATGTTTTTTACTGCATCATTCAGCACTAGGTTCAGGTTATTTGCTGCACAGTGTACATATACGTTGCAAGTCTCTTTTTTCCCTGATCCTGGCCTGCCCTCCCGCATAGACGCCACTCATATTGGCCACTCCGTCGTATCCCTGCCCACGACATGAGAAATATCAAGGCCATTTTTCGTAATGCTGTTGAGGATTTTGTTTTCCAGTTCACTTGCAGATCTGTCAGACGTTTTCTGGAATCCGAGAAAAGCTTCAGCTACTTTGATATCGATAGCTATGTCCAATGTGTTCCTCACTATGGTGGTGACATATCTGTAAACTTGACCAAGTTGGTATCGCTTGGACAGGGCTTGTGTGGTATAATTGAAAAAAATGGCGCTTGGTTGATTTTAGTCGTAATCTCCTGCTGAACACGCTGTGACAAAATATAAATGAGCTTATGTTGGATAGAGGGACTGAGGTTTTGGGCCGTTTGATCTGCTCTAGCAGCAGAGGGTCATATTGCCAGCAGCTCAATAATGGCAAGGAAATTCCCACTGTTTGGCTGTCCCAAAATGTCTCTGTGTCCCCAGAACGTTAGGTTGCACAATGTGCTCCAGCACCTGTCTCCAAAAAAGCGCAGCATCACGCATGTCCCTCTCCTGCGCATCAATGGTGCCATTAAGTTTCCACTGTTCATACAACTAGTAAATGTTGTGAAACTGGATAACTTTACACAAAAATGCTTAGCGAGTCATTTTTTAACACTAAAATCCATGTTTTCATTATTTATGTCAGTGGGTTTATCTTTGAAACTGAGATTAGTATAAGGTTTGGTCCCATTTAGGATACTTCCATTTTCTCACTGTCACGCAAATACCCGTAAACTAAAGTTTGTCGAATCATCCAATTGTGCACTCAGGAACATCACCATTTCATTCATAAAGTAGACAACACACTCATGACAAATATGGAGTTATAGTGCTTGTAACTTTTAAATATATAACTTGTAAACAATAACTTGTAAAATCAAATAATTATCAAATACTCCTTTTTAAGTATTTCACATCACAGGACAGTTGTACCTAATATACAACATATTTATATCTTTATTTTTATAATTAGAGTTAAAACTATTTTATAATAATAATATCAATAGCTCACAGCCCTATATTAAAATAAAACCAAATAAAATTAAACAAGTAAACCCAAAATAAAGAAAAGATTCAATATTCCATCTGTTTACTTGCATGTCTCTTCTGACTGTTCCCAACGTTAGAAAACCATGAACATGCGAATGTGTGTGTAATTATTGAAATATTAATTTGAATATTAAGTTAAAATCTGAGCGTTCGGCTGACAAAAAAAGTTTAGGAACATCTGCTCTAATTGAAGCTGAGGAAAGGTGCTTTGGTGCGGGTTAGAAAAGAACAAGCGCTCGAGTTCTGTGTTGCTTGTAGACTGAGAGAGAGAAAAGCCGGTCGATCGCCCCCTGGAGGAGGAAGAAATAATGACTGAGGCTGAACTGTCCTTTGTACACCGAAAGCAGACAGAAGCCAGAGAGAAAGCAAAATGAAAGACAAATAAATGAAGCAATTGAATTTAAAAGCATAAAGCAGGAACAACCATGGGAGCCGAGCCATAAAGTGTATTAGTGAAGATAAAGCAAAAGCTTACAGCACCTGGTATTCCCAGGCGGTCTCCCATCCAAGTACTAACCAGGCCCGACCCTGCTTAGCTTCCGAGATCGGACGAGATCGGGCGTGTTCAGGGTGGTATGGCCGTAAGCGAGAATCTCAGCCAATAAAGAGCTATTTAAAGAAGGGACACCGGGGCTCGGCCTGCATTCACACACTTCCCAGTCTGTAGCTGCAAGACAAACAGGAACCACCAAGTGTCTCATGCAGCCTTGAATATGAAACTGAGAGGCCTCGTGTATTTAAAAAAATGGTTTTCAGACAAATGGCCCCAATCTCTGACTCCCTTCACCCATGCATTGAAGTGGGATGAACACTGTGTCCCCAGAACGTTAGGTTGCACAATGTGCTCTAGCACCTGTCTCCAAAAAAGCGCAGCATCACGCATGTCCCGCTCCTGCGCATCAATGGTGCTATTAAGTTTCCACTGTTCATACAACTAGTAAAAGTTGTAAAACTGGATAACTTTACACAAATATGCTTAGCGAGTCATTTTTTTACACTAAAATCCATGTAAACAACCGCATTATTTATGTCAGTGGCTTTATCTTTGAAACTGAGATTAGTATAAGGTTTGGTCCCATTTAGGATACTTCCATTTTCTCACTGTCACGCAAATACCCGTAAACTAAAGTTTGTGAATCATCCAGTTGTGCTCTCAGGAACATCACCATTTCATTCATAAAGTAGACAACACACTCATGACAAATATGGAGTTATAGTGCTTGTAACTTTTAAATATAACTTGTAAACAATAACTTGTAAAATCAAACAATTATTTTGCCATTAATTAGGCATATCAAATACTCCTTTTAAAGTATTTCACAGGACAGTTGAACCTAATATACAACATATTTATATCTTTATTTTTATAATTTGAAATATTAAGTTAAAATCTGAGCGTTCGGCTGACAAAAAAAGTTTGGGAACATCTGGTCTAACTGAAGCTGAGGAAAGGAGCGGGTTAGAAAAGAACAAGCGCTCGAGTTCTGTGTTGCTTGTAGACTGAGAGAGAGAAAAGCCTGTCGATCGCCCCCTGGAGGAGGAAGAAATAATGACTGAGGCTGAGCTGTCCTTTGTGCACCGAAAGCAGACAGAAGCCAGAGAGAAAGCGAAATGAAAGACAAATAAATGAAGCAATTAAATTTAAAAGCATAAAGAAGGAACAACCATGGGAGCCGAGCCATAAAGTGTATTAGTGAAGATAAAGCAAAAGCTTACAGCACCTGGTATTCCCAGGCGGTCTCCCATCCAAGTACTAACCAGGCCCGACCCTGCTTAGCTTCCGAGATCGGACGAGATCGGGCGTGTTCAGGGTGGTATGGCCGTAAGCGAGAGTCTCAGCCAATAAAGAGCTATTTAAAGAAGGGACACCGGGGCTCGGCCTGCATTCACACACATCCCAGTCTGTAGCTGCAAGACAAACAGAAACCACCAAGTGTTTTCATGCAGCCTTGAATATGAAACTGAGAGGACTCGTGTATTTAAAAAAATTGTTTTCAGACAAATGGCCCCAATCTCTGACTCCCTTCACCCATGCATTGAAGTCGGGTGAACTGTGGTCTCCAAATAGCATAGGTTCAGGGTCACACTCATTCATTCATGGACAGTGGTTTCACGTGATTAAAACTGTGACAGTCGTCAATGTTTTTCTTATTACGTATTGGAGATGGCGCTGTTATGCGTATATCCGGGGAACCAGGTGGGAAGTTATTTTAAGGAAGTGTGATTGCGCTTCGCTCTCTCTCTCTCTCGCTCTTCCGCCTTTGTTGTCAGGCGTGGGTTATTCGCGGTCATGGTCACGTTAGCAGACGGCTTGTGAGTATGGTTGTTGTAGGCCGTGCTGCATTGATGTATTAATGCTGCGGACTTTTTCTGTTTTGCGATTCATATTTTGAGGAATATGTTTCCCTCATTGAATTTCGTAAAGCATTGGAAAGTTGGTTCGAGAGCGGGTTTTGCGTGTAAATGGAGCGTGTGATTTGCGTGTGATTGGAGTGGTTGAGAGAGAGCGGTTTCCAATCCGGTTATATTGTGTTTAGATGTGGATTCAGGGCATTATAGGTACTATGTTTTGAGGAGGTTTTTGTGGTAGGAAGGATTTTTCTTTTGGGGTTTATTTTTGGCGCTCGAGTTGCCGAATTACTTTGTAAATATTGTGTGTGATGTAATGAATTGTATTTCAGCCCCAGTAGTCAATGAGTGATATGGTAAGCAAACGTTTTTTTGGTTTTTTGCTTGTTTTTTCACTTATGTGGTTGCTTTATTGTATTTTGATTTCTTTCTGCATACGATTTATTGCATTGCATTTAATTAGCTGAATTGTTTATTTTGATTTATCTGTCATTCATTTATTACTGTAAGGTAATTAAAAGGTAAATGTTCCTGGGACTGAAATTAATAGAACATGTTCATTACATCTTATTTCCATTCTAGTTATTACTTTTGGAATGGAATGTATTGATGTGCTGAATGAAAATACAATATGATTGGAATTGAACTTGACTAGTAGATATTAAATTGACTTTACTTCTGGTTCCTTGTTCTGTTGTTTCTTAATTGATAATATCATCTCTATGTGTAGTATTTATGAGTGATTAATTAAATAATTGTGGTGGTTTTTACCCCTGGCGCCCGAACTTGATCTTTTAAGGCCTAATACCGTCACAGAAGTGGCGCCCGAACAGGGACATTCAGATGTTGTGTGGTTATTGGTCTATTGTGATTATCTGTGTAACTATGGAATCCTGTTTTTCTCTTATAAATTTTACTGGACCTGGAGATGATAGTAGTCTGGGACCATTTCATGATAGCCCTTCCACTCCTCGGAGTGTAGAACGGTCTTTATTAGACGATAACACCGGTTTAGAACAACCATTTCTTGGTGTTCCTTTAATTGGTTCAGGAAACCAGGCAGATGATTTAACAATATTTTCTCAAGCAATTGATTCACTTAAGAGTGTATTTGTGGATACTGTGGCCTGGCAGAAAAAATGGTTTGAGGAAAATGCTAAATCTGGTGCTAAAGACATTCCTAAAGAGACATTGACACTGGTTGAAAAGGCGCAAACTGATTTTTTAGAGGTCCTTAATGATCGTATGAAAGTTTTTACCAGTCAAACAATTGATGCCATTAAGTGGAATGCAAGACAATCATGTACTGAGTTTAAGGAATTGGTTGAGGATACTAGCAGTTCATTACTTTCTTCTTTTAAAACAGCTATTAAAGAACATAGTGTAAGTGGAAAGGAGTTACGAGATGAAGTATGCAGTCTGCAGCAGCAAGTGTTTACTATGCAAACTTCTCTGGATGCCCTTATGCAGAAAAGCTCACAACATGACAGTAAGATAGTTGAGCGGGAGGATGTTGATGTTGCCTCTACTCCTTCTCAGGTATGTTCAGGTTCAAGAGTACCTGGTAATACTGGTGATTTGGTTAGTCAGGTTTCTGTTCCATCTAATTTAACCTGTGGTCGTGTCCTGCCTATTAAAATGATATTTCCATCTTTTGGTGGAGTGCATGATGAGAGTGATCCACTAGTTTACTTGGAAAGATGTAAAGATTTCTTAGCTCTTAGACCAATGTCAAATGGTGAGATTCTTGCAACAATGCGTAGTGTTTTGCATGCTTCTGCCCGTGATTGGTGGGAGACAGTGAGATTTAAAGTTGACACTTGGGAAAGTTTTCAGCAAGCTTTTTTAGCTGTTTTTTTGCCGGAAGACTATCAAGACGTGTTGGAGGACCAGGTACGAAATCGGTTACAAGGGGCAAATGAAAGTGTTCGTGATTTTACTTTCTCATTTCAAGCCTTGTTTAAGCGTTGGAAAAAGGAAGCTACTGAGGATGAGGTTTTAAAAGCTCTTTTTAAAGCTATGAACCCTTGTTTTGCTAGTCAGCTTCGAGGTCGTGCACAAACTGTTGAGGAACTAGTGAGGCTAGGAACTCAAATAGAAAGGGATCATGATCATCAGAGAAAGTATAATCAGCTTCAGTTGTCCAAGAACACTACATTTGATCAGAATTCACAGGCTAGAAAAATTAAAGAGGTAGAATTAAAAGCTGTCTTGCCTTCAGAGCAACGAAATTCAAGCTTGTTGTGCTGGAGGTGTCATGAAAATCATTCTCCAGGTTCTTGTCCTAATTTCAAGGGTTCTTTGAGTGGAAAACACTATGGTGGGCATGCACAGGGTTGTAAAGAACCTCAGGGTCGTAGCCATCCACGAGGTGTAGTCTCTGCTTATGATGTGCAAAGACTGGAAAAGAAAGATCCAATTGGTAGCAAACAGGACAGGAGAGTTGGCTCTGTAGCTCTTAAACAGTTAGTGGTTCCCTTAACTGTGAGGAACTGTACTGGGAAAGCACTTGTAGATACAGGGGCCACATATACATTATTACATTTTGATTTATGGAACAAGATGAAAGGACCTAAAGAGCAACTTGATGCATGGCGTGAAGGACCACTTTATTTGGCTAATGGTGATGCTACTGTTCCTCTCGGACAGAAAATGCTTGATTTTTATTTGCATGATTGGCATTTTCAGGTTCCTACAGTAGTCCTTGCAGCTCAGAAACTCGTCTACTCAATGGTGCTGGGGTTGGACTTTATAGCGTTGGCGGGGTTGCAGCTTAATATTAAAGATCAGTTGTACAGCTTTTCGGGAGACCTGGAAAATCGTGTTTTCCCCTTCCAACCACCAATTACCTCGGGGGATGCTTGGAAGTCTTGTAAACCACCTGGGTATGGTAAGCCTACTGCATCTCTGTATTCCTCTGTTCCTCCTGTCCAACTGGAATGGTCAGTAAGTGAGTGTATGGAGAACTGTGTGCAGGAAAAAACTGTTACAGAACTTGTTGAGTTAGTACAAAGCAAGGTCAGTGAGAGTAAATTGCCAGACAAAGAGTCTCATGTTCTTTTTACACTTTTGTATGATCATCCTGAAGTGTGTACTCCTTCTCTTGGCAGAACTCATCTGGTTCAGCATAAGATCGCTGTCCGTACAGATGTGGTTGTAGCACAAAAGCCCTATAGGTTACCAGTACATAAGAAGGAAATAGTAAAGGATCAGATTGATGATATGCTTTCACGAGATATTATTCAGCCATCTCATTCTCCTTGGGCATTTCCTATAGTACTCGTTCCTAAAAAAGATGGAGGCCAGCGCTTTTGTGTTGATTATCGACGATTAAATGCTGTGAGTGAAAGTGATGCATTCCCTCTCCCTACGGTGGGTGAAATCCTGGAGTCACTTGCGGGAGCCAGTGTGTTCAGTACTCTGGATCTTAACAGCGGGTACTGGCAAGTGGCAATGGACCCAGACAGTATGGCTAAAACTGCCTTTGTGTCCCCTTTTGGGCTGTATGAATTTAAGGTTTTACCTTTTGGTTTGAAAAATGCCCCAGCTACATTTCAGCGGCTCATGAATAGGGTGTTGGCTGAGTGTTTAGGACAGTGTTGTTTGGTTTATCTAGATGACATAGTCATTTATTCATCAGATTTCAGTCAGCATATACAAGATCTCCAAAGGGTTTTCAGGTGTTTACAAAAGGCAGGATTAACGCTGAAACTTCAGAAGTGTCATTTCTGTTTAACTGAGGTTACGTTTCTTGGCCACGTGGTGACCACCAAAGGGGTGAAAGCGGATCCTGCTAAAACAGAGGCAATCCAAAATTTCCCTATACCCAAAAATCTAAAAGAACTTCAGCGGTTCTTGGGGATGAGTGGATGGTATCATCGGTATGTTCCTAATTTTTCAGCCATTGCCGAACCCTTAAACGCCTTGAAACGAAAAGGGGCGCGTTTCCATTGGTCAGCTGATTGTCAGGCTGCTTTTGAGAATTTGAAAATACATCTGTCTTCTTCACCAATATTGGGACACCCTAACCATGCTTGCACATTTATAGTTTATACAGATGCTAGTTCAACAGGTTTGGGTGCTATTCTTGGTCAACGTCCATCTATGTTTGGTGCGTCTGAAGAAGTACTGGCATATGCAAGTCGTACACTTACTGGGGCAGAAAGGAATTATTCCACCACAGAGAGGGAGTGTTTGGCTGTTGTCTGGGCGGTCGAAAGGTGGCGGCATTATTTGGAGGGCAAATCTTTTATCGTTGTGACTGATCATGCATCTCTCCTTTGGGTGTTTAACACTACCAAAGCAAACTCTCGCCTGATTCGGTGGGCTTTGAAATTGCAAGAGTTTGAATTCACTCTTGAATATCGCAAGGGAAAGCTTAACAGTGCTCCTGATGCTTTGTCCCGTATCAGTAACCATGACGCTACACCAATAGTTGCTGCTTATGCTAAGCAAACCCCAGACAGTTTGGTTTTACAGTTTCCTCTTTCTGACGAGGATATTTGGACAGCACAACAGCAAGATATGGAGGTCCAAAAGGTATATCAGAATATAGTTGGTAATCTGCAGAGTCCTGAGGAGTCTGGTTCTGGATTCGTTATCTTAGAGGATAAAGTTTACCGGAAGGTGATTCATCCTTCCAAAGGAACCTATTTTCAAGTGTATGTCCCACAGAACCTTCGCCAGACTATGTTGGAAGCATATCATTCCAACCCATTAAGTGGACACTTTGGCCGTTATAAGACACAAAAAAGGTTAACAGAGGTTGCTTTTTGGCCAAATATGTGGGGGGATGTTTCAAAGTTTGTTAAGAATTGTGTCAATTGTCAACAGTGTAAGCCTGAGTGTCGTAAACCAGCAGGCCTGTTACAACAAACTGAAGCACATGAACCATGGGAATTGCTTGGCGTGGATCTTATGGGACCGTTGCCTCGTAGTACGCAAGGTAACACCCAACTAATGGTGGTAGTAGATTATTATAGCCATTGGGTGGAGTTGTTTCCACTTCGGAAAGCTACTGCTGTGGTAATCGCGCAGACGCTTAGGAAGGAGATATTGACACGGTGGGGTGTTCCGAATTTCTTGTTATCGGACAGAGGTCCTCAGTTTACCTCTGAAATTTTGCGAGAGCTGTGTAGCAGGTGGGGAGTGGTACAAAAATTGACAACCGCATACCATCCCCAAACCAACTTCACAGAACGTGTGAATCGGACTGTTAAGGGGATGATATCGTCTTATGTGTTTGGTGAGCATAATCATTGGGATCATTATTTGCCAGAGCTGAGGTATGCTATCAATTCTGCTGTTCAGGAGAGTACTGGATACTCCCCAGCAGAATTACTCTTGCAAAGAAGGTTGAAAGGACCTTTTGAACGTATTCTAGAACCACACCAGACTAGTCTCAGGGTTCTTAAAGATTTGCAGGAGATTGTAGAGAAGAACTTGTCCCGAGCGAAAGAGAAGCAGAAACGTTTTTATGATGCTGGTCGTAGGAATGTGACTTATTCCAGGAGAGATAGGGTTTGGATGAAGGCACATCCCCTCTCCAAGGCTTCTCAACAATTTGCAGCCAAGTTTGCAGCCAAATGGATTGGGCCTTATCGAATTGTAGAAAAGTTAGGTCCAGTAAATTTTCGGGTTGTGCGTGAGGACAATGGAGAGGATTTGCGTACTGTCCATGTGTGTAATTTGAAGCCTGCCTTCCCTGCCGCTGACGAGTTTGATCTTAAGGAAATGGAGGAAGCCTTGAGAACTTTTGCTGAAGAGTCAGATGATGAGGAGTTTCTAGGGTTTTAATCTGGATATAATGATGTCCTAGTCTAATTAGCACTCCATTTTGCAATGATTTTACAAATGATGGAAATCTAAATGTTGAATGCAGGAACTAATGCTTTATGCTGTCGTTGTTGTAGGGTTTCATGTGTTTCATGTATTGACATTTCCCTGTTGATGAGCATATGGTATGTTCCAGAATATTAGGGAATCTTTCTCCACGGGGGGAAGAATGTGACAGTCGTCAATGTTTTTCTTATTACGTATTGGAGATGGCGCTGTTATGCGTATATCCGGGGAACCAGGTGGGAAGTTATTTTAAGGAAGTGTGATTGCGCTTCGCTCTCTCTCTCTCTCGCTCTTCCGCCTTTGTTGTCAGGCGTGGGTTATTCGCGGTCATGGTCACGTTAGCAGACGGCTTGTGAGTATGGTTGTTGTAGGCCGTGCTGCATTGATGTATTAATGCTGCGGACTTTTTCTGTTTTGCGATTCATATTTTGAGGAATATGTTTCCCTCATTGAATTTCGTAAAGCATTGGAAAGTTGGTTCGAGAGCGGGTTTTGCGTGTAAATGGAGCGTGTGATTTGCGTGTGATTGGAGTGGTTGAGAGAGAGCGGTTTCCAATCCGGTTATATTGTGTTTAGATGTGGATTCAGGGCATTATAGGTACTATGTTTTGAGGAGGTTTTTGTGGTAGGAAGGATTTTTCTTTTGGGGTTTATTTTTGGCGCTCGAGTTGCCGAATTACTTTGTAAATATTGTGTGTGATGTAATGAATTGTATTTCAGCCCCAGTAGTCAATGAGTGATATGGTAAGCAAACGTTTTTTTGTTTTTTGCTTGTTTTTTCACTTATGTGGTTGCTTTATTGTATTTTGATTTCTTTCTGCATACGATTTATTGCATTGCATTTAATTAGCTGAATTGTTTATTTTGATTTATCTGTCATTCATTTATTACTGTAAGGTAATTAAAAGGTAAATGTTCCTGGGACTGAAATTAATAGAACATGTTCATTAAATCTTATTTCCATTCTAGTTATTACTTTTGGAATGGAATGTATTGATGTGCTGAATGAAAATACAATATGATTGGAATTGAACTTGACTAGTAGATATTAAATTGACTTTACTTCTGGTTCCTTGTTCTGTTGTTTCTTAATTGATAATATCATCTCTATGTGTAGTATTTATGAGTGATTAATTAAATAATTGTGGTGGTTTTTACCCCTGGCGCCCGAACTTGATCTTGTAAGGCCTAATACCGTCACCGGTCTCCCATCCAAGTACTAACCAGGCCCGACCCTGCTTAGCTTCCGAGATCGGACGAGATCGGGCGTGTTCAGGGTGGTATGGCCGTAAGCGAGAGTCTCAGCCAATAAAGAGCTATTTAAAGAAGGGACACCGGGGCTCGGCCTGCATTCACACACATCCCAGTCTGTAGCTGCAAGACAAACAGAAACCACCAAGTGTTTTCATGCAGCCTTGAATATGAAACTGAGAGGACTCGTGTATTTAAAAAAATTGTTTTCAGACAAATGGCCCCAATCTCTGACTCCCTTCACCCATGCATTGAAGTCGGGTGAACTGTGGTCTCCAAATAGCATAGGTTCAGGGTCACACTCATTCATTCATGGACAGTGGTTTCACGTGATTAAAACAAGTAATCTTAACAAAACAGGAACAAATAAAACCCAATAAAATCAACCATGTGAAACCAACTACAACCAATGGTGTTCATTTAACTTCAATGAAAGATTTTAGTTTAACTTTAATTAATGGTTTTCAGTTAACTTGAATTATTTTAGTTATCCTGCATTTAAGGGTTCTTGTTTAGTCTAAATCACATTGGACGAAATCCATTTGGTCAGGTTAAAACAACTAGGCCTATGTGTAATAATTTTATCTCCGTGACTCGAAGGAACAACAGGAACGACATACACTATAACATCCATTTACTGGGAGGAAGACAAAGTTCACAAAAAGTGTCATCCCTTTCTACAGTAGCAAACACGTTTTTAGACTAATGTGTTTAGCATTGCATCTTTAATTTACACATTACTCATTATGTCGTTTAAAAAGCGCCGTTATGTCCCCACACATGCAGGGGGTAAAACACCGCTTTGGAATTAATTTTAATAGTTTATTTCTGTATCTTACACACATGAAGTTTTAGCATCTACTCTCGTGTAATGGAAATCATGAAGATCTGGATACGTCCAGTGACTGCGGTGAATAGTGCTGCTGGCAACAAGGGAAAGACCTTGTGACAGTCTGGAGAGACAGCTGACAGGAGGAAAGAGACCCCAATGGGGCTGGTAAGGGTTAGCTACCCTTGTCGGCAGTATCCAGCTCCGTGTTTACAGGATGCTGGAGACACCCGCCCAAGGCTTCTGAGAAATTAAAGAGAATATTACCCCTAGAGTCTGCGAGAGCGGGGGCGGAAGATGACTCAATGTTGGACAACATGGTTAACGACTTAGGAATGGAAACGGATATGAGTATGGAGAGTAAGACTAGTCCAAGATCTGCAGTTAGTAAAGTCATTGAATTCCATGTTTGTGTCTGTGGCTGGAGCAAGGCGACAACGGTCAGTTGTTTGAAGGTTCATCAAGAGAAAATAAAATGCTTGAGGGAGAAGGGACAAGGGCCTCACATTGATCAGTACTTCTTACGAAGTCAGTCAAGTCAGTCGAATGAAATCCAGCGACAGGAAGCAAATCACAGCTCGCAGAATATCAGCACCCCTGTCATAGAGGAGAGGAGGGCTTGCACAGTTAGTGATGAACATATTAATACTTGTGAACCCGGTCAGACTAAACAGTATAAGAGAGAAAAGAACCTCAACGGGCATAGGCCTGGAGTTAGATGGCCAAGAGCTTGTGAGAAAACTGCATGGGACACGGTAAACACAGATCTGTGCTTTGCATTGGAAAGATTAACTGGTACAGTTGAAAAGAAGCTGGATAAATTTGGGGACATCATTTACGCATATGGAAGTGAGAGGTTTGGTGTGGAAAAAAGGAAGGAAAAAGTACAGACTACTCCTGGAATGTCTAGACGGCAGCAGAAAATTGAAGGGTTAGTTAGAGAAAGGAGACAGCTGAGGAAGATTTGGAAAAGAGCAGAACAAAGTCAGAAGGAGGGACTCAATCTCTTACAAAGGCCCATAAAAGATAAGCTGGCAACATTACGCAGAGCTGAGCGTCAACGGAAACGCTACAAAAAGAAGGAACGTGCGAGTGCTAATTTCAATAAAGACCATTCAAATTTGTAAAAGAAGTTATTCACCAAGGAGAAGAATGGCACTTTAAAAGCATATAGGGTTGAGCTAGAGAGATATTTGGAGGAAACGCATACAGATGCAAAAAGGCATGAGCCTATGTCAAATCCATCAGACATACCACCTATCAACCCACCAGAATACCAAATGGATGTCTGTGCACCTAAGTGGAAAGAGGTAGAGCAGGCTGTGAGAAAGGCAAGGGCTTCATCATCTCCAGGGCCTAATGGAGTTCCGTACAGAGTGTACAAGAGTGCTTCAGGAGTTCTGCGAATTCTGTGGAAATTGATAAAAGTGGCATGGGAAAAACAGGTTGTACCTAGAGCATGGCGCAGAGCAGGTGGAGTCTTTATACCTAAAGAAAAAGATGCTACAAGCATCAGTCAGTTTCGTCCTATTTCACTATTCAAGGTTGAAGGTAAGATTTTCTTCAGCATTATTGCCCAGAGATTGTCCACCTACCTATTAAAGAATGGCTTCATTGACACTTTAGTTCAAAAAGCGGGCACTCCAGGGTTCAGTTCTGGGATGCGACTACCACCAATCAGAGCATACATGGATGACATGACAACCATGACTACAACAGTAGTCTGCACTAATCGGTTATTGGGGAAGTTAACAGATAATATTGAATGGGCACGAATGCAATTTAAGCCCTCTAAATCAAGGAGCATCTCGATAGTTAAAGGAAAGGTAGTAGATAAAACATTCTTCATTAATGGTGAGGCAATACCAACAGTTTCTGAGAAGCCAGTGAAGAGTCTTGGGAGATGGTACGATGGAGATCTAAAGGACACAGTTCAAGTGGGAGAAGTTAGATGACAAGCAGTGGAAGGTTTGAAGAGCATAAACAGCTGTGCTCTACCAAGCAAACTAAAACTCTGGTGCTTTCAGTTTGGTCTACTGCCAAGGTTGATGTGGCCACTGACTGTGTACGAGGTTTCTTTGACAACAGTGGATAAGCTGGAAGCGTTAATAAGTTCATACATCAGGAAATGGTTGGGAGTTCCACGCTGCCTCAGCAGAGTGGGACTTTATAGTAAAGGAGTATTGCAGCTGCCAGTCTCTGCTTTAACCGAGGAGTTTAAGTGTGCCAAGGTCAGACTGGAAATGACTTTAGTAGAGTCACGCGACAAATGTGTAAGGGAGGCAGCCCCTGTGGTAAAAACTGGTAGAAAGTGGTCAGCAAAGAAATCTGTAGTAGAGGCAAAGGCTGACCTTCAAATTGGGGATATCGTGGGACAGGTACAGCATGGAAGAGGAGGTTTTGGGCTCAGTTTAGCTCCTCCTAAATGGCACAAGGCAGGCCCAGCTCAAAGGAGGAAGCTGGTAGTCAACGAGGTGCGAAAGCAGGAGGAGAGGATGAGATGTATAAAGGCCATTTCCCAGGCCAAGCAGGAAGAGTGGATGAGATGGGAGAGTGTGGAACAACGCAAAATGGGCTGGCAAGACCTTTGGTCAATGGAAGAGAGTAGGATCAGTTTCCTTATTAGGTCAACATATGATGTTCTCCCATCACCGCAGAACCTAAACCTCTGGGTAGGAGAGGATCCCTCTTGTCCTTTGTGTTCATCACCTGCCACATTAAGGCACATTTTGACAGTTCTAGTTCTAGCAAAACATTACACGCAGAAGACAATATTCCTCTGCCCAGGTGAGCAACCACCAAGAAAAGGTGCTAACACCAATTCTCGCCCAGGACAACTGGAAGCTGCTGGGGACTGGAAGATGCTGGCTGATCTTGATCAATGGCTTATTTTTCCACCTGAGATTGCCACCACTAACCTACGACCAGATATTGTTTTGTGGTCTGGATCAGCATGCATTGTTCAACTGATAGAGTTAACAGTGCCATGGGAGGATGCGGTAGATGAGGCAAATGAGAGGAAGAAACTGCGGAATGCTCATCTGGCCACTGAAGCAGAACAGCGAGGATGGAGAGTCCAGGGTTATCCAGTGGAAGTGGGTTGTCGAGGTTTTGTGGCACACTCTACAACCCGGTTCCTCAGAGACGTCGGATTCAGTGGCCAAGAGTTGCGTCGCACAGTAAAGAACTTATCTGAAGCAGCAGAAAGGAGCAGCAACTGGCTGTGGTTGAGACGGAAAGATTCTAGCTGGCTGTGTACAGGCCGCCACGCTACGGTTTCGTAGAATTCTTGAAAACTTGAAGAGTCTGTTGGTTTATTTGTATAGGTTGTATAGTATTTACAGTCATTACGTTCCTGTGTATATTGCGTGAATGACGGGTGGTTGGGCAGATATTGTGTTTTGCGGTAGGTGGTATGCCATACGGAACCGTTGCCACTGAAACTGCATATCAACGCACCAGTGGGGCTCGACAGCCTTAGTCAAACAGGTTGGCGCGTATGGTTGGGTTGCGGAGAGATTGTGAGATTGTGGTTAGGTCTCAGCAACAGGAGGGATGTAGAGGTCAGTAAGCTGGGCTGAGTTGAGTGGGGGACGGAGGGGGGTGACTCTGGGACGCCAGAGTCACTGTCGAGCCCTCTTGAGGTGTCGTGGGCTAGTCGACGAAACACTGAGGACGGAAGGTACCCACTTGAAGACCCTAGAGATGTCCCCTACTTGGCTCAATCCAGACGGTTGTCACGCTGGTCCACTAGGGAGACCACACTGTAGTTGCAGCCGTCGTGTGTGCTGACGCGCCAAGTACACTGCAGTCGTTAACGCCGGACAGAAGGGGAGTCACACCACCATATGGAAAGAAGCGTAAATGGGTGAAGCATAGTTTACTGTAAAGCTACGTCTTAGTGTTGCTTATCTTCCCGAAAGCCGAGTACAAATCAGCATGAAGTTTTAACATCTACTCTCGTGTAATGGAAATCATGAACACGTTTTAACCATTAATACTAAAGTGAAATAAAAATGGTAGGCTATATTATAGAGAGTGATATTAATGCTGTCGAGGATTTTGTTTTCCAGTTCACTTGCAGATCTGTCAGATGTTTTCTGAAATCTAAGAAAAGCTTCAGCTACTTTAATATCGATAGCTATGTCCAATGTGTTCCTCACTATGGTGGTGACATATCTGTAAACTTGACCAAGTTGGTATCGCTTGGACAGGGCTTGTGTGGTATAATTGGAAAAAAATGGCGCTTGGTTGATTTCAGTCGTAATCTCCTGCTGAACACGCTGTGACAAAATATAAATGAGCTTATTTTGGATAGAGGGACTGAGGTATTTAATTGACCCCTTGGGCTGTTTGATCTGCTCTTGCAGCACAGGGTCTGATAGGATAACGGGTAAATTTCTAAAAGTCTGTGCAGATCAATTATGTGACATTTTTACTGATCTTTTTAACATGTCACTTTCCCAGCATAAGGTCCCAACACTGTGGAAGGAATCTGTAGTTGTACCTGTGGCAAAGAACAGATACCCAAAAGAGCTTAATGACCTTAGGCCTGTAGCCCTAACATCAGTGATGAAGACCTTTGAGCGATTAGTCAAGCAAATCCTGTCTGTAAAGGTTCATGGCATGCTTGACCCAATGCAATTTCCATATCAGGTTAATAGAGGAGTAGACGATGCTACTACTACCTTACTTAATCTTCTGTATAAGCAACTTGAGGGGAAAAAAAACCATGCAAGGCTTTTATTTGTTGATTTTTCATCAGCATTTAACACAATCCAAACACATCTTTTAGTAAGGAAACTTGTGTCCTCTTTTAACCTTGATCTAGGTATAGTAAAATGGGTACTGGATTTTTTAACATTCAGGCCCCAGTCAGTCAGCGTTAATGGCGTTCTATCTCAGAAGCGATTGTCATCTACAGGCTCACCCTAGGGGTGTGTCCTGTCCCCACTATTGTATCTCCTAAATGACTGTAGGAGTCACCACAATAACAGGTTTCTTCTGAAGTTTGTGGACGATACAGTACTAGTCAGTCTGCTCCAGGATGGAGAGGCTGACCATGGGCCTGTTTTGAACGACTTTGTTGGTGTGACCACCACTTTTCAGAAAAACTCTCCACTCTACCTCTTCAACAACAATCAAGGGCTCACTTATTGAGACATTGGAGTGTTACAAATACCTAGGAATAGTCATTGACAAAAACTTAAACTTTGACCTTAACACTTCCGCTGTCTACAAGAAGGGTCTTCAGAGGCTTCATTTTCTGCACAGCCTGAATACCTTTAATGTGGACAAAACTTTGATGACTCTTTTATTGAATCAATTTGAACTTTTTGTTGCATAGCTTGGTGTGGGAATCTTACGGTGCAAAGTAAAAATAAACTGTCTAACATTGTTAAGGTAGCCAGCAAAATAATTGGAACTAAACAACTTTCCTTGGCAGACATCTACAAAAGACAAGTTATATGTAAGGCTCAGACTATCTAATCATAGCTAGCCCTGACCACCCTCTGTTGGAGAAATTTGTTCTTCTCCCCTCTGGGAGAAAATACAGATTGCCCATAATAAAAACTAACAGATACAAATTTTCCTTTGCACCCACGGCAATTAATGCCCTAAATTTGTACTGAGCTTGAGCTGCTCCTCAAAACGATAGATTGTTGAGGCTACCATTTCAACTATTGAGTACTTTTAGATGAACAAAAAAAGGTTGTATATAACGGCTGTTCTTATCTTTGTTTATGTCTCATGCATGTTTGTTTTTTAACCCTATTGCAAATCAAATTTCCTCGGGTGGGACAACAAAGACTGAACTGAACTGAACTGTCATAGGTTGCCAGCAGCTGTCCCAAAATGTCTCTGTGTCCCCAAAACGCTAGGTTGCACAATGTGCTCTAGCACCTGTCTCCAAAAAAGCGCAGCATCACACATGTCCCTCTCCTGCGCATCAATGGTGCCATTAAGTTTCCACTGTTCAAACAACTAGTAAAAGTTGTGAAACTGGATAATTTTACACAAAAATGCTTAGCGAGTCATTTTTTTTACACTAAAATCCACGGTAAAAAACGCATTATTTATGTCAGTGGCTTTACCTTTGAAACTGAGATTAGTATAAGGTTTGGTCCCATTTAGGATACTTCCATTTTCTCACTGTCACGCAAATACCCGTAAACTAAAGTTTGTTAAATCATCCAGTTGTGCTCGCAGGAACATCACCATTTCATTCATAAAGTAGACAACACACTCATGACAAATATGGAGTTATAGTGCTTGTAACTTTTAAATATAACTTGTAAACAATAACTTGTAAAATCAAATAATTATTTTGCCATTAATTAGGCGTATCAAATACTCCTTTTTAAGTATTTCACAGGACAATTGTACCTAATATACAACATATTTATATCTTTCTTTTTATAATTTGAAATATTAAGTTAAAATCTGAGCGTTCGGCTGACAAAAAAAGTTTGGGAACATCTGGTCTAATTGAAGCTGAGGAAAGGTGCGGGTTAGAAAAGAACAAGCGCTCGAGTTCTGAGTTGCTTGTGGACTGAGAGAGAGAAAAGCCTGTCGATCGCCCCCTGGAGGAGGAAGAAATAATCACGAGGCTGAGCTGTCCTTTGTGCACCGAAAGCAGACAGAGGCCAGAGAGAAAGCGAAATGAAAGACAAATAAATGAAGCAATTGAATTTAAAAGCATAACGAAGGAACAACCATGGGAGCCGAGCCATAAAGTGTATTAATGAAGATAAAGCAAAAGCTTACAGCACCTGGTATTCCCAGGCGGTCTCCCATCCAAGTACTAACCAGGCCCGACCCTGCTTAGCTTCCGAGATCGGACGAGATCGGGCGTGTTCAGGGTGGTATGGCCGTAAGCGAGAGTCTCAGCCAATAAAGAGCTATTTAAAGAAGGGACACCGGGGCTCAGCCTGCATTCACACACTTCCCAGCAGGCTGTAGCTGCAAGACAAACAGGAACCACCAACTGTTTTCATGCAGCCTTGAATATGAATCTGAGAGGACTCGTGTGTTTATGTTTTTTTTTTTTTTCAGACAAATGGCCCCAATCTCTGACTCCCTTCACCCATGCATTGTAGTGGGGTGAACTGTTGTCTCCAAATAGCCAGCAGGGTTCACATATGCACAGTCACACTCATTCATTCAGTGGTTCCACGTGATTAAAACAAGTAATCTTAACAAAACAGGAACAAATAAAAGCCAATAAAATCAACCATGTAAAACCAACTAGAACCAATGGTGTTGTTCATTTAACTTGAATGAAAGGTTTTAGTTAACTTCAATTGATGGTTTTCAGTTAACTTGAATTATTTAAGGTATCCTACATTTAAGGTGACTTGTTTAGTCTATATGTCTATATCACATTGGACGAAATCCATTTGGTCAGGTTAAAACAACTATGTGTAATAATTTTATCAGAAAATACAACAGAAACGGCACACACTATATATAACATCCATATTTACTGGGGGGAAAAAAAAAGTTCACAAAAGGTGTCATACCTGAACTACAGTAGCAAACACAAAGAAGGCTATGGGCTTTTTTGCATTCTGAAGCTTACAGAATATTAGTTAAGGCAGCACAGAATATGTACACTGCTCAAAAAAATAAAGGGAACAATCAAACAACACAATGTAACTCCAAGTCAATCACACTTCTGTGAAATCAAACTGTCCACTTAGGAAGCAACACTGATTGACAATCAATTTCACATGCTGTTGTGCAAATGGAATAGACAACAGGTCGAAATTATAGGCAATTAGCAAGACACCCCCAATAAAGGAGTGGTTCTACAGGTGGTGACCACAGACCACTTCTCAGTTCCTATGCTTTCTGGCTGATGTTTTGGTCACTTTTGTATGCTGGCGGTGCTTTCACTCTAGTAGTAGCATGAGACGGAGTCTACAACCCACACAAGTGGCTCAGGTAGTGCAGCTCATCCAGGATGGCACATCAATGCAAGCTGTGGCAAGAAGGTTTGCTGTGTCTGTCAGCGTAGTGTCCAGGGGCCTCATTTATAAACGTTGCGTACGCACAAAAGAAGGCGTACGCCGCTCTCTACGCAATAATTGGTATTTATAAAAAGCAAACTTGACGGTAAAATGTGCGGTCCTTCACGCAAGCTCTGACCCAGGCGTACGCACAAAAACGGGTGAAATGAGAAATAGCGACACCGTCGGCAGATGGAAGAAACACGTGAAAGTGTGTGAAACTGTAGACCGTTGTGTAATGGCAATACTGCCTCTCATAAATAACACGAAGACTTCACAAAGCAAGTCTTACAATTAACAGCCTACACGAACACCCGTTTGATCGATCTGCAACAGAAATGCAAATTAACACATATTTGCAAAAATAAAAGTGAAAAATATGTTCTGCAATAATATTGGCATGTTATACAATTCATCCTCATAAATAAGATGGTAAACAGAACGAAATAATGTACAAAACTGATATTCTCGCCAATGTGTCCGTCAGGCGGAGCAGATATAGATGCAATTAGATAGATAGATAATTAGGGAGATAGATAGATAGATAGATAGATAGATAGATAGATAGATAGATAGATAGATAGATAGATAGATAGATAGATAGATAGATAGATAGATAGATAGATAGATGTATTATTTGTCCACTGGGGAAAGTTGTTTTCATAGTAAAAATGTCTTTATCAGCTACGGAATCATGGTATTCATGCATATGCCTTTAGTTTGTTTTATTTTTGATAAAATAACGTATGACGTATGTCTCAATCATTCAGAAAGCTGCAAGAAATTACATTTGCGCTGAACTATTTCCCATTTCCAAGTAGATTATAACCGACATCTGTAGCTTGTCATTTCTTTTTTATTTCGGCCACAGTCCGAGGTTGTGAGGCTACAGCACTTACGGCGTCTGCAACCTTTTGCCACTCAAGTGCCAAAATGGCATTAGTAATGCCCACACTGTGCCCTCCAAACAACATTTTTCTCCTCTTTTCCACCTCGCCAACGATAACGTCTACTTTACATTGAGTGAAGTTACGTTTTTTTGATTTCCTCTCTATGTTTGCCATGATTTCGCAATCGATGAATATTAACTTATGGGCGTTTCACGGACTATTTATGGGCAACTATGGGCGTGACATGAAGCCGCAAAAGCTGTGCTACATTTAGAATTGATTGTGATTTATTAAGGGAAAAATGCGTAGGATGTGCGTGCGCACGGTTTTATAAATCCGAATATTTCTGTGCGTACGCACGTCCTATGTTTCATCCGTATGCCACTTCTGACGCAAATCCTACGCAAAGTTTTATAAATGAGGCCCCAGAGCATGGAGGCGCTACCAGGAGACAGGCCAGTACATCAGGAGACGTGGAGGAGGCAGTAGGAGGGCAACAACCCAGCAGCAGGACCGCTACCTCAGCCTTTGTGCAAGGAGGAGCAGGAGGAGCACTGCCAGAGCCCTGCAAAATGACCTCCAGCAGGCCACAAATGTGCCTGTGTCTGCTCAAACGGTCAGAAACAGACTCCATGAGGGTGGTATGAAGGCCCGACGTCCACAGGTGGGGGTTGTGCTTACAGCCCAACACCATGCAGGACGTTTGGCATTTGCCAGAGAACACCAAGATTGGCAAATTGCTGAAAAGCTGCAGTGCTCTTCACTGATGAAAGCAGGCAGCAGAACGTTCTCCACGGCGTCTCAAGACTCTGACACGTCTGTCACGTGCTTAGAGTGAACCTGCTTTCATCTGTGAAGAGCACAGGGCGCCAGTGGCTAATTTGCCAATCTTGGTGTTCTCTGGCAAATGCCAAACGTTCTGCATGGTGTTGGGCTGTAAGCACAACCCCCACCTGTGGACGTCGGGCCTTCATACCACCCTCATGGAGTCTGTTTCTGACCGTTTGAGCAGACACATGCACATTTGTGGCCTGCTGGAGGTCATTTTGCAGGGCTCTGGCAGTGCTCCTTCTGCTCCTCCTTGCACAAAGGCTGAGGTAGCGGTCCTGCTGCTGGGTTGTTGCCCTCCTACTGCCTCCTCCACGTCTCCTGATGTACTGGCCTGTCTCCTGGTAGCGCCTCCATGCTCTGGACACTACGCTGACAGACACAGCAAACCTTCTTGCCACAGCTCACATTGATGTGCCATCCTGGATGAGCTGCACTACCAGAGCCACTTGTGTGGGTTGTAGACTCCGTCTCATGCTACTACTAGAGTGAAAGCACCGCCAGCATACAAAAGTGACCAAAACATCAGCCAGAAAGCATAGGAACTGAGAAGTGGTCTGTGGTCACCACCTGTAGAACCACTCCTTTATTGGGGGTGTCTTGCTAATTGCCTATAATTTCGACCTGTTGTCTATTCCATTTGCACAACAGCATGTGAAATTGATTGTCAATCAGTGTTGCTTCCTAAGTGGACAGTTTGATTTCACAGAAGTGTGACTGACTTGGAGTTACATTGTGTTGTTTAAGTGTTCCCTTTATTTTTTTTGAGCATTGTATATGAAAGGAAATACTAACTATTTCAGTAAACAGGAACTAGAAAAAAGCTTTCTCCTATCATATTTATAACATAGCATATGCACACCTGACCTAACCTCATTTGATAGAATAGCTGCTCTTTCCAGTGCAAAATCTGCAATACTCACCAGAAACACTCTGGGCCCGTTGTCTGCAATCACAACTTGACCAGTACCCTTCACAAACTCTGGATCTTACTTTTGTAAGAATAAACACAGCACAGGTTGCACACAAGTATGTGTAAGGCCTACAAAACAACATCGTAAATAAGTGATGACGCCAAAACAAGTTATTGCTATTGAGGCCTGCAGGCGGCAGTAATGCGCGACATGTGCAAAAGAATGGCAATGACGTCACGAAGAAGAAAAGGACGTTGTTATCCTGTCCGTGTGCTTCGGGTCCTTATGAAGTGAACAGTCAAATATTTATGTTTTAATCTGTTTGATTTCACTATTGGCATTTCATATTTACTACTGCAAAAGGGAAACAACACAAAGGTAATTATATTCTTCTGTGAATTTTAGATGACGAATAAAGTCGCAGTGATCAACGATTGATTGATTGATTAAGTAACGTTACATTGGACTATTATTATTATTATGAACCTTCCTTAGCTGGCCACATGAGCTGGTCATAGATTGTGTGAGCCTTTCAGTATCAAAATCTAGAAAGAATCCTACCTAGAGTGTTTTTATTTGGCAGTTTGTTGTGATTTGCTTGAACCTTGTGTGTTTTCTGTTACTTTGCATTTTTCAATCCATCTTCCTAACAAAGGGTGACATGTACATACACAGTACACACATTCGCACTCATACCCATTACCCATAAACAATTTGCTGTCTCCAATGCCCCTGTCCTTCATGTCTTTGAATTGTGGGGTAAAACCGGAGCAACATGCAAGCAAACAAACACCGCACAAAAAGGCCTCCTCCTTGTTTAAGCCTTTCTGCAATTGTTCAGATTTATTTAAGTTGTTATGATGGTGAATCTAATAGAGAACATTTTCACCCAAGGGAAGTGCAAATTATTTACAAAACCCAGAAGAGTGAAATGGCAAAAAATAGAGTAATGTCCAACACATACACTAACGTTACCTGTCAAAAGTTTGGCGTAATTTATTATTTTTAAAATGGTTTAAAAAAAGTTTTTATGCTCACCAAGCTTGCATTTAATGTGATTAAAAATACTGTAAATCTGCAATGTTGTAAAATATTGTTACTATTTAAAATAATTTATTCCTGTGATGGCAAAGCTGAATTTTCAGCAGATATTACTCGTCAGAGTCACATGATCCTTCAGAAAACATTCTATGCTCTTGGTGCTCAAGAAACACATTATTTTCAAGATTAAAAACAGTTGTGCTGCTTAATATTTTTGTGAAAACATAACATACAGTACCATTCAAAAAAAGACAAGAAAACAATTTTATTCAACAAGGATGCATTAAATTGATGATGATATTTCTATATATATAAAAAAAATGCTGTTCTTTTGAACTTTATCAAAGCATCCTGAAAAAAAAGATCACGGGTTCCACAAAAATATTAAGCAGCAAAAACATTGATAGTAATACGAACTGATATAAGAACTGTAATAACTGATTACAGCACCAGTAATAATTGATAATAATTGAACACCAAATAAGCATATTTATGAAGGATGATAAGTCAGCCAGCCTCAGTCAGTCGTAATGATCCTCCATCATCACTGGAGTAATGGCTGCTAGAAATTCAGCTTTGCATCACATGAATACATTTAAAAATATATTAAAATAGAAAATGGTTATTTTTAAGATGTAAGAATATTTCACGATATCATTGTTTTTGCTGTATTTTTGATCAAATAAACGCAGCCTTGGTGAGCATAAGAGACTTTCCAAAACAGTGATAAAATATGTCTTTTTTTCCCCTTTGGGTTTTTCTCAGATGGGGGAGGTGGAGTTGTCCTGTCTGGCTTATGCCAAAATGTTCCTACATGCCAGTCAGTTTCCACGCTGCAGTGTGAACGGCCTGCTGTTGTCCTCCAGTCCAGCAGGGGGAGCTGTGTGTATCACAGACTGTGTGCCGCTGCTCCACTCGCACTTGTCTTTGGCTCCAATCACACAGCTCGCTCTTACACAGGTAACTACTAGGGATCGACCGATATGGATTTTTTAGTGCCGATACCGATACCGATTTTTTTCCCATCAGCCTTAGCCGATGACCGATACGGGCTGCCGATTTTCTTGAGCCGATATTTGGAGCCGATACATTTTGCTCCCTCAATTTACATCATAAAAATGACATGATGTTAACAAATGTTACAGGTCTCAATTTAATAAAAGTAACATTTATTTAACGTAAAAAAACAATATTTAACAAATATTAAAAACATGTGAGGTAGAACAAGAACAAGTAGATAAACAATATTTAACAAATATTAAAAACATGAGGTAGAACAAAAAAAAGTTCACTGCTGAAAATAAATATTTAAGCATAAATAAAATAATTACACTATTGCACACAGTAGCAACTAGCATAATAAAGTGCACAGTGCACACTGTACTTCATTTTAAAAGTAACGAACTATTTACTGCCATGGTTTAAATTTTCTACATAAAATAAAATGAGCATGTCTAGTCTCTAATATCACTGCGATGGCGAGGGAGACACACACCACACGCGTCCAAACCTCAGCCAGGTGGTCGCTGAATAAATATCCCACAAAAAGCACGGAACAACGTTGGTATTACTTAATCCTATGACCAGTGTTCGTAACAGCTACCGTACGCATACTAGGGCTGTCAAAATTGCTCAAATGGCGTTTGTATATTCCCTCTAAAAAAACATATTTGAACATATCGTCGTGTATTTGGTCAATGACGCGCATTACGTCAATAACAGGACAAATTAATACAAAGAGACATAACTAGTAGTATTAAGTAGCTTATTTGAGTTTAAACATATTTGACAACGTATTACTACAAAAAAAACGAGTAAATCAACTAATGGCCAAGACCGCAGAGCTCACTCTGGCTCGCCCGGACTCGCAGGCGCACTCTCTCTCTCTCTCTCGCACTCACCCTCACGCTCTCCGCGCATACCGGTTTAAATGAACAACAACAAACAAAAGTTGAGTGCTGATCAAGAGTTTTGTGCAAGCAATTTAAGGTATATAGCAGGCTTCATTCAGTGATTGAAACAAATACATTAATTGAAGTTTCACAGTACATAGAACCGACACTGAGCGCTCCGAGCGAGATGTGCTGTAGTAACGTTAGTCTGCTACCGCGAGCGTGTTTTTCCACATTTGAATATTAATTTTCACCTTTAAAATTCAGTTTTTTTAAACTATTCGAATATATATTCGTATTTAGAATATTCATTGACAGCCCTAATGCATACTGAACGGATAGCCTACAGCAATTTGCAGCTCCCTAAATACAATGGCAAGCAAGCAGTTTAATAGACGAGTCATTCGCGATTTCCATTTGGACCCACAAACTTGCTTAGCTATATAGTTGCAACCACATAACAGTTATAGAGCAACGTGTTTCCATTTTCAAAGTGTTTGACAATATTTCAGCAGTCAAACAGTTAAAAGATGCTTTGAAAGTTTAAAAGTTACCGTTATCTTGAAGCGCAGGTTGCACTCTGCTAGTGGGGGAGGGACAGTGCAGGGTCTGCACGTGAACTGCAGCGTCTCCAGCAGCACAGAGCTGCCTGTGGACGCCTGTCTATAAATAATGCCGGGAAAAAACTATCGGCGAACGCAGCAGCCGCGTATCGGCCGATTCCGATACACGTAAAAACCGCAAATATCGGCCCGATATATCGGCCGGCCGATATATCGGTCGATCACTAGTAACTACGCCTTTAATGAATGTTGGCAGTGGAAAACTAGCACAGCGAGAGAAAAGTGGAGATGAAGCATGAAGTTCGCAGTGTCAGAATGCCAGTCTGTCAGTCAAGTCTGAACTAGCAAGACGCAACGCATTACGACAACGACAGATAGTCTGATTGCATATAAAAAATAAACATTAAATGTCTTGAGCAGTGTTGTGGAAGTTACTCTGGAAATGTAATTAAATTATTGATTACTCCTTTTAAAAGTAATCAAGTTACTGTTCTGATTACTTTTTTCAAAAGTAACTAGTTAGATTACTAGCCCCCCCCCCCCCCCCAATTCATTTAAAAAAAAAAAAAAAAAACCAGAATAACTTCTTTAGCCTGCTCATGAATTAACTTTATTGGGAAGTGCATACTCTCTCTCGCAACAAACAAAATTAAGCCAGTCTCATCTGACTTTTAACTCCACTTTTTAAAATATTTTTATATTTGGACTGGACTCGACAGTAGAAGTTGATGCATTGCTCTCCGCGCCCGATACTTTCTCGAGAAGTTTTACCGTGCTGTGCTGCCCTTTCAGATGTGTTAACAAATTAGAATTTCTAGTTTTTCGCAGTTGAAAATGTTTTCTTGCCCCCCACATAATTGACGTAGCTCACAATAATGTTCTTACCGTTGACAGAAATAAACTAAAAACAAAGCTTGTATTTCCAGCTACAGAACGCGTAATTTTCTCTCCATGCTGAGTTTGTTTTCGTTGGCTTACCCACCGCGCAAGCTCTTACCAGTCAAAGTAGGTCTCGGGTAGATGACGTCACGGACTCGCGTGTGTGACAGGCATGCATCTGAAAAGCTATTTCTCTTTTTACAATCTAGATCAGGGGTTCTCAAACATTTTGGAGCCAGGGACCCCTTACAGGGGAAAAACATTTCCAAGGACCCCCTCATATTTATAACAGTGATTGAGCACAAAGTTAATGTGGGAGCGGCTAATAAAATATTTTTGCACAAATGGTCTCCACCCAGGGTCCTATGCAGGAATTTCTAAATAGCCTACTGAGGTCCCAAAAGTGATCTTGCTAGAGAGGTTGGATTTTTGATGTTCTTGATCTACACATGTGCATTTTAAGGTGTTTTAAGGCCCAAAAATTGGATAACTATAGCTTTAAAAGCATGTCAGTGGGCAGTGGCATACATTTTTTTGTCAAGATGACAGTTTAAATTTTATGATCCATATACAAAATGGAAATGCAGAATGTATATGATTATTGTTCACATGTAGGCTATATCAAAACTCAATCACATATTCCAAACCTTAAATGAAAAATGTTTCAAGGATTATTCTGCACAAAAAATATAGCCTTAGCCCATATTTATACAATAATAATGGCAATATGTTTAATAGGTGCGTGTGCTGTTAAATTGAGCTCATACCCACTGTAATTAGCTAAAAAACTTACAGTATATCTGTGTTAAATAGGAATCCATAATGTTAATCTCATCCTGGGCATAGTATGCTTCTCTTGACCTGTAGCTATTTCCTTTCCCAAAGCTGAGCTTTGATCGATACTTTGCAAACTGATTGTTTCAGTCGTTCGTTTAAAACTTCTATCTAAAACAGCTGTTTAGTTTTGCTATTTAGGCCTACATCTTATCTCGCACTTTATGACCGTTAACTGAAGCGTCGTGCGGGAACTCGCGCTCGGCTTGCAGCTTCTGTGAACATAAGCCCCGCCTACTTTGAATTAATCTCCGACTCAAACATTTTGACTCGACTGCTGTTGTTGTTAGTCTGCTGAAGCAGCTCAGACGAGAAGGTCAGTTATCATCGCGATGTACAATATCCTTGTAGCACCAAATTAAGTTAATATTATGCAATTATTTCACAACTTTCATTATATAACACACAGAAAAATGACAGAGGTCCGGACATCGGGGACCTCAATTGTGGGTACGGCCCTGGCCCTGTCCCTATGCACTTTTTAATATTACAGCACAATTTTTTAATTTTCCATTAAATAAGTTGCATCTGAATGTGTAATAGGCCTACTTGTTGCGTTGTTGAGGCGTTAGCCTTCCCCTCACTCCACAGCAAACCTTAAATTAATGGTAGCTATTCAGAACAAAACGAGAATGAAAAATAAGTAGGCTACCCTATAAGATAATAATACAAATAATAATAATAATAATAATAGTAAAGGCAACATTTATTTTAAACATCAAGTCTAAACGAATTAATTTGAATCAAAACTGAAACTGCACAGACGTTGGGCTCGTGCATCTCTCATTCGGTCCAAAGTTTCCACATTTGCGATGTAGCCTAACATTTGGATGCTTAACTGTAAAGAAAGCTGCATGCTTCAGTCCCAGTATAGCCCTACACATATCAGCATCTTCACATGCGGAGAAATGCAATTGGAATAACAGCAAGTCGACAGAATGATTGTACTGCCTTCATAGTGTACAACAGATAAATTAAATTAAGCCAAACTTTATATAAGTTCGGTTGATTGTATTTTATTTTGATAATGATCAGGCTTCTAATGTCAAATCTAGCAGTGCTAGAACTGACATATTGTGCGCGCACGCGAGACGCTGGCGCGATTACTTGGGATTTTTTCCTCAGCAGTGGAAACAAAGGAATAGCTACTAATTATTTATGGTCATACAGATAAGAAAAGAGTTCATCATTCAAAACGGTAAAGTGTCCATTGTGTATACATTAAAAATGACAACAAAATGTCATGCCTTTTAAAAATAAAGAAAACAACAGGATGCGGGTGCCGTCTCTGTCTCCTTCTGGCGCATGTGCCCCAAAATCAACCAAAACACAGCGAATAGTCTACTTGACGCACAGACATACGAAATACAGATATATTATCTATCTAGAAACCTAAGTGTCTACTTTGTATTATTTGACGTTGAATGCATTATATAAGTCACTTTGTAATAAATAGCATGTTTTCAGATGATAAAGAAAACACGAATTATAGTCCGGAAAAAACGGTAGACTGTTATAAATTATTTCGCGGACCCCCTGGCTATTGTTCGACCCCACTTTAAGAACCACTGAAGAACTGTTTTGTTCCGTTTCACAACAGTTCTTACATTTTTTCTTTTCTTGGTGTGAAAAAAAAGTAAAGAACCTTTATTGATGTATGCAGTATTTTCATAAGTTGAAAATGGAGGGTTAGTTTAAAACAGCCAATTCCTAATAGAAAATTTCTGTATAATGAAGATTTTGTATATATTTTTGCGTATCTCAATCAATGTTTAAGTAGATTACATGTTCTTCTGAAATATCCAATATCTAAATGTTTTATTGCTTTCTAATAGTTTTTTTTTTTAAGAATGATGTTGAATTATCTATATTAGCAGCATTAACAGCATGACATTGTTCTATTCCTCATTTGTAAGTTACTTTGGATAAAGGGTTTTTTTACGTGAATGAATGTTAATGTAATGACATTTATATGCTGCTCTAGAAATCTAGAATTCATGATGATATTTCCTGTTGTAGGTCGATGTTTGGTGTGCACAAACACAGCAAAGGATTGTGGGATATTATCAGGCCAACGCTTGTGTGTCAGACAGCAGGTACTCCTTCATCTTTTCTTATTTCGAGTTCCTAATTTTTCCACTGCATTTCACTTTCTCTTACTGTCTTTTTCCAGCCCTACACCCTGTGCATTGAAGATCGCAGAGAAGATCTTCGAGCAGTGTAACAATGCCGTGTTACTCATGGTAATTTTGTTTAAAATGTCACCTTGTTACGAAAGTTACTAGGAAAAGTCCTTTTTTAATTGGAAAAATGTTTGCCTCAGATTGATGGAGAAAAGATGTTTCCAGGCTGCCGTGTTCCTCCGATTGTCATGTATGAGCGCAAAGACGCTCGCTGGGCACTCAAAGACAAACACACGTAAGAAAATCTCAAAGAATGCGCTGTTTTGTTTTTGATGATAATGTTGTAGTGCAGCTTTTAATGACATGTGTTTTCATTAGAATAATGCTTCGGCAGTGGGAAGAAACCTGTTCCGTGGTTAATCAGCTGTTCAGCTCTGGTGATCAGGCACTATTGGTGGATTTTGACAGCCATTTGGATGACATCACAAAAGACTGGACCAATCCGAAACTCAATGCCAAGATCATGGAGTTGGTCTCCCCAGCCAATGGAAATGTTTAACTATACAGACTAAATCAGCTCATGTCATAGTGTTTTCACTTAAATTCTGTTTTTAATATTATTTGACTGTGTATCGTGCTTCATTTTGTCAAATTTTATATGATAGAAATGAAATATGCTGAAACATAATTTTCTTGTTCATTATGATTTGGTGCTTTGATCCTAAAAATAAACACACACTTACATTGAGGTGGATATAATACAACCAGCATATTTCCTTACTTTCATCTTTCTACATGTCATATTTAAGTAATTTAATAATAAGCTATTAATTGTTGATTTAAAGATCTATCTAAACATTAAATAATTCTGTAATAAAACGAAAATGTTCTTCTTCAGGTTCTTTCATTACATCCGAATTCTCCGTTTTTCAGATTTAATAAGAATTTTTACACATCCGGACTAAACTGAAAAAAAAAAAAAAAAAAAGTAGAATAGTCTATAATTCAGCTTGAACTAAATGAAGGTGATTGTATTAATGGCTGATGGCATGTGCATTAATCAAGTCTCTTTAGATGAGCAGGTGATTCCTTGCAGCAAATTGAGAACAAATCAAAGCACTCAGAGCAGCATGAGTGCCTTTTTAATTTGAAATATGAGAATCTTCGGGTGTGTCTGGAGCTTTTATTTCCTGTTCTCTTCCCTTCTTTTCTTTTCAGCACTGCTAATGTTTGCATTTCTAAACCTGTATGATTCTTCTGTGGAACATAAAACATATTTTGAGAATTGTCTCTGTGTTTTTGCCCACACAATGAAAGTCAACTGGCACTATTAAATTTAATCTGTTTAAGCCAATCAGAATTCAGGGTTACTATCATGTTAAGTTAAGCCTGCTTTCTGGAATACCCTCCAGGGGAGCAAATAATCACACATGCTGAGTAGCAATACAAAGTAAAGATTAAATGGATGAGTAAAGGTGTGGCAGGGAAGAGGGAGAGGGTCAAACACAACAATCAATAAAACAGACCTACAATACACTCGTTATACAGATGTATGAATATTAAAACATATGTGAAAACAAGTGAGATTTGACGTTGTTGTCATATTAGTGTATATTTTAGGAGGTCCACCAAAGGAGACAAATGGGTAGTTGACGTGACGTGGCTTTTTCACCGTCACAGAAGGAAAAAAAGTAATTATTTCACATTTTCATCATTTAAAATACTGTAAATGGTTAAACATTTTCTTGTTTTACATGAATTTGTTGTTTTAATATCAGAGTTATTTTGAATTTTTTTTACAACTTTGAGCCAAATCTCTAAATTGTCCTATGGTGTGACGGGAGACAACATTATTTCATTAATATTACCTTTTATAAATAAAGAAAATAATGTTTAAAAATCTTAATGGACACTCCTGGCATAATTGTGCAAGTGTCTACTTCACTAAGTGGCCATCACTTTTCCTATACATACATTTCTATAAGTGTAGGAATTTCATAAAGTTTGTCTCAGAAAAAAATGTCCTTTGGTGTTATGCAATAACCTGATATTAAGTTGGGCAATATCATGGACAACTACATTTAATTGAAAGACCCCATTCAAGGTCATGTGACTGAAGACCCATATGAAGCCCATGAGCAGTGCACATGGTAAGTATTTCTCTCAGAATTGTTCAAATATTTAACTATGTTTTCAGACCACGGAAGTTGTTAAGTTTTTTTGTCCTTTGGTGTGACACCCCTAAATTTCATTTTTTAATTCAAATTTGTATTTTTAACAGCAGGACTATGTAATACAATGCAAATGTATCATGCCAATTGCTAATGACAGTTAAGCTAGCATTAGCATGGTTATTAACATGCCACAAAAGCTCAAATGTCCTTTGGCGTGACAGGAAATGTCCTTTGGTGTGACAGGAAATGTCCTTTGGTGTGACACTTTGGCCTGTCACACCATAGGACACAGATGTCACAAATAGGACAAGACCTCCTTAAGAAGCTATTAAAACAAATAGATAAAGTTTGTTAACATACTTTTCATTATTTTTTTTACCAGTTTTGATGATTTTAAATTCAATAATGACTTACATTTTAATGTTTATTGCTATTTTTTGGACATTACATAAAATGTTCTGAAGTGTTACTAAAACAACTATAATGTATAATGTAACAACTATAAACAAATATAAAGTACATAAATACAGTGCTACTACTTTATAATGCTACTTAACTTTTTTTAGAACAGAAAGAACTGAGGGAGAGATGAGTGCAAAAGAGAGGACCAGACAGAAAAAGGATCCACAGAGAAAGGAGGCGATCCTAAGAGAACGACGGAGAAAGTAAATCAAACTGAAATGTTGCCATATACATCATATACATCTTAAAATAATTCAGGGATCTTGCTGAGTGACTGAAGGACTGCTAATTGTTCAGTATCAGAATAGACCTGTGTGAGGTTCAGGTTCAACATTAGTTACATAATAAGCTTGTTATTACAGAATAATAATCTATATTGTGTTTAGGGCTGTCAGTTAAACGCGTTATTAACGGCGTTAACGCAAACCCATTTTAACGGCGTTAATTTTTTTATCGCGCGATTAACGGTCTTTTTGGCATAGCAAACTTTGTAGGTTTTTTTTCACATGCTTTTGCAACAGGACGACACGGGCGGCGCTACGCTATGAAACCCATTCATTTCAATGGCTTGGGCCGCGCGAGGACGTTTTGAAAGCGCAAGCGGATCTAGCTAGACCTGAAACAAAACAACAGGCACGCTGCACACACTTGTTTGGGCTTGCGAGCCGGATGCGCGAGCGCGAATCTCTCTGCTCGCGCGCGGAATATAATGTGCCGAGCACGAATCCCTCTGCTCGAGTCGCGCGCTCTCAGATACACGCTGCTCTTGTAAGAATTTTCTCTGGGCTCGCTCAGAGAACATGCCTGCACTTAAAACGTGTTCAGTGCAATCGCGAATCTCTCCTCTTCCCCAGCTAACAATTTTGGGTTATAAGAACGTTTTCATAACGTTCCCATTAAGTTATAAAAACGTTATTTCTGAATGTTATAGGAACGTTCAAAACGTCCAGTTTTGAGTGGATGACGAGCGCGAGACGCCGAAATGGATGCCAATAAGATTCTGAATGGAAAGTTTACTTTTAAAAAGTTGCCAAATGGTTCCATTGACAAGACCAAAGTGATCTGTGCGTTTTGTCGTTGTGAACTGATCATCATCGCAGCACGTCCAGTCTGAATACCACTTGATGATGGCCAGCACACACACACACACACACACACACACACACGCACACAGCTGATGCGAATTCTCCGCCCCCTCGTCAATATCAGGACCTCGTCAGTATTTCTTTCACCTGGACAGTGTTACATTGTGTGAGAGAGATTATTTGCTCCAAGTGATAATGTTTTAGTGTGGAATTGAACATTATATGCCAATATTGTTTTCAATAAAAAACATTTGCACAAAGCAAGCCGATCCACTTTTCCATGTTGATAAGAGCATTAAAATGAGAAAAAAATAATGGGACAAAAAGAAATCAAGAGACATTTAGAATAGATAAAAATGTGTGATTAAATGCGATTAATCGCGAGTTAACTATGACATTAATGCGATTAATCGCGATTAAATATTTTAATCGTTTGACAGCACTAATTGTGTTTTATAAGAAATTGACAAGTAAGTGGTTACATTTGTAGGGAAAACACAGGTCATGAGTTCATAATTGAGTATGCATTACATTAATTTCTCTGTTGATCCATTCATCTATATTATATCATTATTTCAAACAGATATCATTTAAGAAGGCTCTCTGGGAATTGGATACATTCAACATTAAAGCACTAGGAAGGAAGAGACAAACTAAACTTATGCAATGTTTTTAGGGATTTTATTTTCATGTCAGAAGCCAAGTTTCCATCCACTTGTCAATCGAATTATCTGAAGTTCGGTAAAAAACCTCATGCGAATAAAGCTGGTGAAAGTGTGTTTCCATCCAACGGCTTTAAAGCGAATAAAAACCTGTGCGTAATGACGACACATGCTGTTTTACGATCAAATTGGTATATCGAATTGATTTGAGACATTTTCCATTCATTTTCTCACCGAATTGCACAACATTCAAGCCAACATTTGCGAACAAAGTTTTGCTAGACAAAATGGATCGCGCCATAATAACGTTTCCATCAGCGTTTATCGCATAAGCCGTATATCCATCAAGACAAAATCCGATGAGACCGAACGCATTTGAGTCGATATTCATGAAATTCAATCGAATTTTTCTGTTTCCATAAGGCATTTTTAATTCGATATTACTTAATTCGGATAAAAACGTGTGGATGGAAACATAGCCAGTGTTTCCTTATTGATGGATCTATAATCAAAGTTACTTTTGGTGTAATATGTTTTGCACAGTTTATATTGCTGAAAAATAAAAACAAATGTCCTCCTTTATAATTGTTACAATAAACACTATATATTCGGACTCTTTTTATGCAATGACTATCTTTGTCCTTTGGTGTGACGTTTTGTCCTATGGTGTGACAAACATAAAACAACAGAAAAATATACTTATTTTAAAATATCTTTTTAAAAAAAGAGTCAAGTTTGGCATTAGGGGAGTTTCAATAATATCTCCTCTTAGATGGGTACAATTTCAAACAGTTTTGTAAGGTTGGCGAAAAAGTTTTATTGACATTCGTAGGGAAAAGTTTATCAAGTTCATCTATTCATGGTGAAAATTATTTTAATTTGTACTTTCATGTAAAATAAATATCACTTTCATAAAAAATGTTTTAATGTGAACAATTCTCTCAAGTATTTTTTTATATGTTATTTAATATAATTTCTTAATACTTTTTAAATGTCACACCATAGGACACATTTACAGTAGTGTTGAGTGAAAACGTGAAAAAAAAAATGTGAAGTCATTGACAAAATGAGTAACCACTACTATTTTCTGAAACTGCAGTTTTCATACTCCATAAATATATGTATTTTTTCTTAAAAAATTATGTTTTCCAAAAAAAGTACTTTTTCTTGGCCATTTGTCAACTACCCAAATACCAATTTTCCTAAAATATCAAATACCAACTTCATCATTCATTCATTCATTGTAGTGCCCTCATAGGTGGACCTCCTAAAATATACACTAATATGACAACAACGTCAAATCTCACTTGTTTTCACATATGTTTTAATATTCATACATCTGTATAAAACATATGTGAAAACAAGTGAGATTTGACGTTGTTGTCAAATTAGTGTATATTTTAGGAGGTCCACCAAAGGAGACAAATACCAATTTTCCTAAAATATCAAATACCACCTTCATCATTCATTCATTCATTGTAGTGCCCTCATAGGTGCCATTTTTATGCAATTTGGGAGCATATCCTCCGAATGTCCTCTGGTCTATATCAAGTTTGGTTAAGTTTAAACATTGTGTTCAGGAGAGGTGAATTCGTGAAAAATGTGCGACAGCAGACTAAGTTTTAGATCAGATTAAATTATGCTTAAGTCTTTGCAATGGTTTGATAAATCAAAATTGCCATCACTGTCCCTAGCTGCTGTTTATGAAATTTGGTAAAGATCAGACCAATAGCCTAGAATGAGTACGAATTTTTTATTTTTTTTATCAAAATGGAGAAATAAATGTATAGCCAGAAATTAAAACAGGGATGTACCTTTATGGGTCTCAAGGATTCAGGGGAAAAGAAAGAAATTCTCAAGATTTCCAAAACATAAATTGCCTTGTTATAATGCCCACACACTTTTAGGGGAAGATGATGATGAAGAAAAAGAAGTAGAAGAGGGTTCCAGCACCTTCAGTGCTTTACTGGATCACTAAAACAGATGCATGACACCCCTGATACTTGGATGGTTAATTGTTTTTGTATAGCTATTGATGACTAAAGTTGGTATAAGCCAAAACAAGTAGCCTCACACTTACTTTTTAGTCGATGAAATCCAAGAAAACTGAAGCTCTCAGTTTATGCCATTACGATTGAGACAGCAGAGGACAAGGCAAGTGACAACAACATTTATTGCCATTGATTAATATAAAGTGACAAATTCAATGATACATTAGCGTTATCGGAAGTTATTTCAAACACTCGCTGGTGTCTGAAAGTGAGTTTTGAGCTGAAAAGTGTTTAAAATGTCTTAAAATGTTGAAATGAACTGGTAGCCTAGTATGACAACATCGGAAATGAACAGCAGTGTTGACCATCTCCTGATTCTGGTAAATGCCGTTGTTCATGACCACTCCTCACGCCCCAGTTGGCCCGCTTTGGACCAAGGTATTCAGCTTTTGGCCGACATGCCTATTGACTAAAGATGTGTCTTTGTATTACTTATAAATATTTAACTGCTATCTGGCTATATATTTAAGCAACTAATAATTGCATCATTTCCACTAACTACATACAGTAATGGGTTTCTACCAGTTATCTCAAGCCATTTTCCTCTTCATTTTGATCCTTAATGTTTAGAATGCTGCGAGTGATATCTTAGAAGTTTGTTACTCTGATACTTCAACAAAGGTTCAGAGTCACTTCCCCTGTAGGAGACTGGCTGGCCAAACATTTGAGAATTGCAATAGGGTCTCTTAGGGTCTTGACCTCTTCTATCTGGAACTCAACCCATGGAAGAGAGATCTGGAGAGAGAAAAATTAAATTGAAAAGTGCACCCAAAACAACGTCTCTTTCGTAAAGTTTTTTTTTTTTTTTGCTGTACATCTCCCCAAAAAAAATGTAGCATCTGATCTATATACATCCATTATACCTTCCCATAAGGTCTTTACCTTAATGATGATGTGTTTATCAGAGATGTTGTCTCCATCATTCAGTTCTTCTCCGAAACACAGCGTGATCTCACTTTGAGGTTCTTTTCCTCCATTGCGGAAAGCATCCAACTCTGAGAATAGGAAAGAAAATCTTCAAAACTTGGTCGAAACTTGGTATTACTGTATACAGGGAATCAGAAGAGGAAAGAAACATTGCTAGCTAATGTTGACATTATGTTTACACTATATAGCCGGAGGAGAACTGACCCATCGTTTTTTTCTCCTGTATCTAAAACCAACCTTTTTTTTTATTTCTTGCCACAATTGCCTCTGGCTTGATCACTGGGGGACTTAGGCTACAATCACACTGCCAGTCCAAATCCGAATATTTCTTAATCCAATTGTAATCTGATCTAAATGACTGAATGTCCACACTGTGTATTGCAACTGTTTAGGCCTGATTTGTGTGTCCCTTGCCGTTGCGTTGGTATGCCTACACACCGAAAAACAACAACAGCAACAGAGACGTTGGGAATACAGTTGTTGTATTACAACATGTGTAGCCGGTAGGGGTGTAACGGTACACAAAACTGATGGTTCGGTACGTACCTCGATTTTGAAGTCACGGTTCGGTATGGATTTGGTACAGCAGGGGGGAGAAAATTAAACATCAAATTTCTTCTTTTTTTTATTAAACAGTGGTTTAATGAACAAACGGTGTCTCTGTCTTTAAATTAATTCAATTATAATGAAAGGTTTCTTAAGGATAAATAAAATATTTGCTGTAAACTATATATAAGGGAGCCCTTACTTGCACATTACTATAATATTAAAGGTTAATAACAGAGCCCAAAATATTATTATATTATTTAAATTCAGTTACTGTTTATTACTACGAGCCCGTAGTCAGCCCGATCCGTGTAAAGATCCTCAGCAAAGGCCATATCCAGCTAACAAAAATATGTTCTCAGAGTTTTGCCATTAAGTTATGAAAACGTTCAAAACGTCCCATTTTTTTAATATATAAAAAAGTTTTTCTTGGTTTATGTGTATGTTAGAGGCCCTGTTTCCACATAATATTAAGATGCGTTTTGGTCGACCGGATGCGGACCATCTTTTTCCACAGTCTATGGGATAGACGTGGTAATTGCTGATGAAGAGTTGATTGGATAGACTTTTTGAACGTGCTCCTCCCGAACTTTGTTAATGAAACATCATTACAGGATGACGGGATTTAAACTTTGTTGGCTGAAGACCCAAGTTTGGTTTGAAGACGAAAAACGTACCAAGCACAATGTTCTCTCACCATTCCTGATTTCTAACACACACTCACCGCGTTCGGCTGGTCTTGCGGCATAAAGACAATTTAGTATCACCAGTTTACCTGTGCTGCATGACTTTGAACTGTGGAGGAAACTAGATTACCTGGAGGAAACCCACACTGACACAGGGAGAACATGCAAACTCCGCACAGAAAGACTCATGGCTCAGTTGGGACTCGAACTGGGGACTTTCTTGCTGTGAGGTGAGTGCTACCCACTGAGCTGTCCTGCTTATATTTATGTTTATATTAATTCAAATGATAAAAATAGAAAAAATTTCAACAATTGATTTCTTACAGCCACAGGTAGGGGTTTTAAGTAACAAGTTCCAAAAACTGTGTTAAGATACATTTTTCAGAGTGTTTACATTTTCCCAGAGTATACAAGTTTCTAAGTGCATTAAATGTTCGAATTATAAAATAAACAGATAAGACTTTACTTTAAGATTTACATTTTACTGTAGCAGTACACTGAAGTCAAGTCACCTTTATTTATATTGTTTATACAATGCAGATTTTTTTCAAAGCAGCTTTACAGTGATAACAGGAAAAGGATTCAATGATGCAAAACAGTTCATTTCTGCTGTACAGCAGCTCTAAAAGAAAGTGTCATTGCTCAGCTGAAGTTAGTTCAGTGTTGATTCAGTTCCGTTTTAAAGTAGTTCATTTCATCAATAAAGCAGCTCTGCGGAAAACAGTGATGTCATCGTCCAGCTCAGTTCAGTTCTCATACAACAGCGTCTGTGCAGTCAAATCAATAATATTGTTGAATATAAATTGTCCCCAACTAAGCAAGACAGAGGCAACAGTGGCAAGGAACCCAAACTCCTTCAGGTGACAGAATGAAGAACAAAACCTTGGGAGAAACCAGGCTCAGTCAGGGGGCCATTCACCTCTGACAACAAATGAAAACTGTGCGATTATGATTCAGTCTACATCACAAGTCAGAATCAGATTGTAGATTGTGGATGCTATGTGGTAGCATTCAAATATTTCATCCAGTTCCTTTTATTTGAAGATCGGATTCTAAAATGTGTAAGAGTCTCTGGGAAGTACAGTCCAAGACATGGAATCATAAGAGCAAAGCTTACATTTTCTAAACCAAAAACACAACCCCACCAAGTTAAACAAGAAAAGAACACAAACTCAAACACAAAACTAGACAGGACACAAGTCAAATATAACTTGATGTTGAAAACAACACAATAGAAAAAGAAAACACCCCAAAATGTAGTTGTGAATACCGTAAAACTTCAAATAATAGCCGAGTCCCAAATAGACGCCTATTGTGGCTGCAGGTTTGGGTAAATAAAGGCCGGTCTCAAATAGAGGCCGGGTCTGTTTTTTTAGTTTCGGGTTGTATTTAATCTTCTAAAACCGTCAGATCAGCGGCCGCCAACGCAAATGTTTGTCCCGCCAAAGCCTTTTTTGTCTTGGTCTCTCTGAGTTTCACGTGGAGCATTTGGGGATTTTTAGAGATTAGAGGCTCTAGGCCTACACTCAATGAACAACATCTCAACACTAAATTATAAAGGCCTGTCTCATATAGAAGCCTGTCTCAAATACAAGCCAGTTCGACGATTTGGGAAAATAAAAGCCCGGACTACTATTTGAAGTTTTACGGTATATTAACTGTTTAATTTGGATGTTCAAACACTGTCATTTTACAAAATGCTTTGTGATGCTGCATGATGAAGAGAGACGTAATAGTGTAATGGTTGTCTGCAGACTTGTCTGCAGAGCTGTGAGTAATAGAAAGATAATGAGAAAATTAAGTCCAGAATCAGATGATTTTATGAGTTAAATGGACAGTTGATCCGTGATCCGTAAGGACCATGCCCCACGATTCGGCACGCATTTGCGGATTAATTGCAAGTTTAAGCACCAAGTGAAAGTTTATAATTTGCATGTGTTTTGTCTTGCCAGTTTACACATTCAATAGGTTTTAAACAATTCCAGTGCTAGAAGAGGCAAAAGAGAATTTAAGAGGCACAGCCGCACACACACCGAAGCGCGCGCACAGAGCGAGTCGTGTTTCAGATAGCGTGCAAACTCCGAATTGATTCCCCTTTCGCGTCTCCTTGCACTCAGAGCCGGATTAACGCAAAGGCAAACTAGGCACGTGGCGTCATACATGTGACGCTTTGTACATTTCGTTGAAATCTTATGCACATGGCATCCTTTAGCATCAATATGAGACGCAGATCCCAAGGCGTCATACAGGTGACGCTCGTCTAAATCCGACGCACATGGCATCGTTTAGCGTGAATATGAGACGCAGATCCCAAGGCGTCATAACCGTACCCTACCCCAGACCTAAACCTACCCATAACAGTGCGTGTTATATTGACGCTAAAGGATGCCATGTGCGTAAGATTTCGACGAAATGTCATATGGCGTCACCTATATGACGCCAAAGGATGAGAATGCGTTGGATTGGCGGGATGGGGCCTGCAGACAGAGGGACAAAAATATATAAAAATGTACAAATGTCCTATCTACAATTCATTTCAATATTTATTAATTAACTAAAAATAGTGACGATGTTTATCTTAACCATAGACTGATACATTACGTCACATTAACGCCAGCCCATCAGGTGCTGCGAAGCAAAAGCCTAAATAGGCACGCAAAGAAGCACAGCTCGTAATGCAGGTGTGTGTGTTGTCGTCATCTATTTTGGAGTGATTGCAATGTATTCTAAATATAAACTTGAACTGTAGATCAGCGTCATTTCTGGAAAAATCATTCACCGCTTTATTACGAGTTTAAAAGAGCGCGAGCGTCATTAACGTGCCCAGACGCGATGCTTTGAATTTGCGCGTACAATGAATGACATCCGTCGGGAGCTGACTAAAAACGCTACAAAAGTTAAAGTCAAGACGTTTGTATTCAAAGTTAAAAAGCCAACACACTACAACATTTTTAAATGTTTCAAATAAAGGCTCTCATGGGTCTATCTTCTAAATTCTCCTAATGATTATACCGTCTGACATCAGCCTACTTACGCCAATAATATCAGTTTAGAATTTTTTTTCTAATCAGTAGCGATCGTGTCTTTCTCTTCCACTTGATTTATGTATAGCATATTTAAGCTAGCAATGCAATGCATAGGGACCACCCACTTGCTCATTCTCTGTTTAGACGCAGGACACCCTTTCCTGGGTGGCCCGAAACATACAAAAAGTTGTTCTGATTTCCTCCACAGGGCAGCTCTGTGGACATAAGCGTCTAACCTACTATCATATTACTTATATATTAATAATATGACAATATCTGCGGTCAATATTGATTAAATAGGAGAGGAAAATCCTGCCCATACCGCAGCTATGAAAAAAATTATAAAAGCATATATCACTGAAGTGGTATTCTGGAACTGTGAATAATTTGAATAAAACAGCAAAATAACAATAACAATAACATCTTCATTAAACAAAAAAGAGATTACCTTAGATGAAGTTTGATTAATATGTACATACAGTAGCCATGATACTGGTAAAAAGTCTGGACCAATTACTATTTTTAATGTTTTTGAAAGAAGTTTTTTATTATGCTCTACAAGCCTGCATTTATTTGATCAAAAACACAAAAAACCCCCCAAAAAACAGGAATATTCAGCAAGGATGTGTTAAATATACACTGTAAAAAGTAATTGTTGATTCTACTTAAGAAAAACTAGTGAATTTAACTTACTTTGAAAACTCAGTTGATTTAACTTGATTACACTGTGTACTGTGAACTTTTAGGTGAAACTAAACAAATCTAGTACATTGTACTTAAGATTGGTAAGTGTATTGTACTAAAGGCATGTTCACACTGTTGCAAATATCTGGAGCACAGAATTTGCATATAATAATAATAATAATAATGAAATTAATAACATTTTTAGTAAATACCATACAATTAGAAACGGTTTGATGATAGCTATAGCTATATATATATATACATACGCGCACACACACGTGCGTGTGTATTTATTTATTAATAAGCCATCGGCTGCTACTGCTTCACAGTACTTATTTGTATTACAGAGCTTTATATATTTACTGGTCGTTGGTTATGAAGTTTCAGCATGAGACGAAACAACTCGGGGTTTTTTTCATCTCGCGCATGCGCATTTGCCCAATTGGACGGTTGAACTTGAAGAAGACGACATCGACGAAGAACTTCATCTCGTGTTCGGGATCGGGATGCGGCAGCAAAACTAGGTATGCTAGCCTCTTGAACAACTATTTATCAACTTTAATGTTATTGTATTGCTTAAAAACAGAATTTATTTAGCTCATTGTGCAGTAAGAGGAAAAGGCACACTGAAGTTACGTTAGTTTTATGTCGAATGAGACCAGTTGAGACAAGTGGCTTACTAGCTAACGTTAGGTTGCAAAAATCGATTTTTACTGAACACTGTTTTATGTACAGTTTGTAAGCTGTGTTAATCGTTTATAAGTTCGGGGATTATCATTAATAATATGTAAATCCTGGCTGTGCGGCCTAACGTTACTTTCATTCTGTCTAGAAAGTTCGATGCTCACGTGTCGTTCACATGGAAATTAACAACACGATGCATTAATTAAAATAGTGTAACTAACAAGCAGGTATTAGCTTATTTTGTCTTTTTATTTTGTGACAGATTCACTCAACGTTTCACCAATAACTTCAAGACTTAATGTGGAGACATTGGCTGCAGCAGATTAAAATGACGTAAGCTCATCGCAATTATGTTTCGATAGCAAAACAAATGTTGCTTTTGCTGTTGTTTTTTTGCTCTGTGTTGTGCTAGTGTCGAGCGCTATTCAATATACATTTTTATAACTTTGCAGAAATCCAACATCAATGCGGAACAAACAGCCGTTCTTCATGGCCTACCACTCCTTCTCGGAGAGGACCCCACCGATTTTTACAAGACATGTTTTGTAAGTATTTTTTTCTCTGATGTGGTTCTTATTTAACAGGCAAACTGTTCTTCAAACAGTTGATATCTGGCAAGAAGAGTTATGAAGGCAAGAAAAACAGTCAGGACATTGAAACAAAGTAAGGGTTAGAGAAAAGAAAGTGAAAGATACGTTTTATTTATTTGTTTGTTTCACATTTTAATGAGTATGTGCTCTTAAAGGGATAGTTCACCCAAAAATAAAAATTCTGTAATTTACTCACCCTTATGTTGTTCCAAACCTGTATGAGTTTCTTTCTTCTGTTGAACACAAAATAATATGTTTCGAAGAATGTCGGTAATGAAACAGTTTAGTTTACCCATTGACTTCCATAGTATTTTTTCTAACTATGGAAGTCAATGGCTACTCTCAACTGTCTGGTTAACAACATTCATCAAAATATCTTCTTTTCAGTTCAACAGATGAAAAAAAACTCATGCAGGTTTAGAACAACTTGAGGGTGAGTAAATTATGACAAGATTTTCATTTTTAGGTGAACTATCCCTTTAAAGCAACACTTCACCGTTTTTCCATATTAAACTGTTATTCCCTTTACTAAGACGAGTTGATACATTCCTCTCTCGTCTCAGTGCATGCACTCAATCGCTCTGGCGCGTGCAGACACTTTGTTAGCACTTAGCTTAGCCCAGTTCATTCATTAGGATTCAAACAGAGATGAAGTTAGAAGCGACCAAAAACCTCCACGTTTTCCCTATTTAAATACAGTTAGACGAGTAGTTACACGACCAAGTATGATGACACAAAATAAAACGTGGTTCTTTTCTAAGCGGGTAAAATGGATAACTAATGTATGGCGGAATAGCACTTGAGAGCACTTCAACTCAGCGCAGTAATATCATTTTTCAGGAGTGATGATATTACTGCACAGAGTCCAAGTACTATTCCGCCATACATTATAGTTATCCATTTTACCCGCTTAGAAAAGCGCCACGTTTTATTTTGTGTCACCTTACTTGGTCGTGTAACTGTATTTAAATAGGGAAAACGTGGAGGTGTTTGGTCGCTTCTAACTTCATCTCTGTTTGGATCCTAATGAATGAACTGGGCTAAGCTAAATGCTAACAAAGTGTCTCCGCGCGTCAGAGCGATTGAATGCACGCACTGAGATGAGAGAGGTATGTATCAACTCGTCTTAGTAAAGGAAATAACATAGTTTAATATGAAAAAACGGTGGGAGTGTTCCTTTAAAATATGTTTTGTGGCTTTCTTTGACCTCATTTTTGTTATATGCTATTCCCATTTTTAGGACTGATGACAATGAAGATATGTCCAACATTGAAATAGGTATTCTGACAGTGATTCCCGAGTCGTCTGCAACCGCTGCCGTACCCTACTCCCTGCATCTTGATGCGTCAACAACAGCAATCGTTCTGGAAGGTACAGTGGTTGTGGATGATCTTGAAAATCTTCCACAAGCAATGTGTTTGCTCTTTGGACTAATTTATGCTCGAAACCTGCAGCACTGAAGAGCACATTCGACTTCATACAGAGAGTGATTTTGTCCCTTGGCCACAAGTCACTCAAACCTAAAATCCAATCACTGAAAAATCGCCTGATGCAGTAATAGATCATGGCCATGATGCTTTGAGTGAATAGAGCTGTCTTTAAAGGAACACTCCACCTTTTTTTATCATATTAAACTATGTTATTCCCTTAACTAAGACGAGTTGATACATACCTCTCTCGTCTCAGTGTGTGCACTCAATCGCTCTGGCGCGCTAGACACTTTGTTAGCACTTAGCTTAGCCCAGTTAATTCATTAGGATCCAAACAGAAAAGCGACCAAACACCTCCACGTTTTCCCTATTTAAATACAGTTACACGAGTAGTGTAACTCGACCAAGTATGGTGACACAAAATAAAACGTGGCGCTTTTCTAAGCGTGTAAAATGGATAACTATAATGTATGGCGGAATAGCACTTGAGAGCACTTCGACTTGGCGCAGTAATATCATCACTCCTGATGATGAGAGGATTTTTTAGGAGTGATGATATTACTGCACCGAGTCGAAGTGCTCTCAAGTGCTATTCAGCCATACATTATAGTTATCCATTTTACACTGGTGTAATCATCTTACACCATTCTCGGTCGTGTAACTACTCGTGTAACTGTATTTAAATAGGGAAAACGTGGAGGTGTTTGGTCGCTTCTCTGTTTGAGTCCTAATGAATGAACTGGGCTAAGCTAAGTGCTATCAAAGTGTCGCGACGCGCCAGAGCGATTGAGTGCACGCACTGAGACGAGAGAGGTAGGCCTATGTATCAACTCGTCTTAGTAAAGGGAATAACATAGTTTAATATGAAAAAACGGTGAAGTGTTCCTTTAAGAGAACTCTAAAGAAAATTGTTCAGTGTTGTTTTACAGATACGTCAGTGTTTTCCAATTGTTGAAAATGAAAAAATATAAAAATATCCATATTTAACAGGATGTTTTGAATTTCAAGTTTACTTGTTTGGTTTTAGAATAGAGTTTTATAAGAAGAGAATTTTAAAGAGAACTGTAGTAGGAAAGGCATTCTGTACCAAACTCTGTGACTTAAACGCTCTGCTTTCAACCACTGTTGAAACATTTTAAAGATGTTAAAAACAAAGAAACATTGATGTCTTTATTGTCTTTAGTTTGTTTGTTTTTTCTTGAGTGCATTGTGCTTTATTTCTAAAATGTTGTTGGCGGGCCAGTAATGTTTTAACATTATTATTGTTGAACAAATAAACATTCTAGTGTTTTGCCAAATGTGTTGTCTGTCTTTGTATTTTCAACTTAGAATTTTGAGTACAACTTGCTTGAGAAATTTAAGGCAATCAGTTTCCACACATTCCTCTAGTAAAATGAACAAGCAGACATGTTAAATTAACTGTTTTGTTTAAGTTCTGCTTACAAATCTCAACTTAAATCTGTAAGTTGCCTAAACTTGAGTTTATTAAGTTACCTGTACTCAAGTTTTATGGTAACCTCTACAAATACACAAGTTAACTCTACAAAGAAGTAGACAGTAGTATCAAGTCAAAACTTATGACCTAATTTGCTTGAAAAATTTGAGGCAATCAGTTTCCACAGCTTTTCTTAGTAAAGTCAACTTATTACTTTTTACAGTGTATAAAAAGTGATAGTAAAGACTTTTTTAAAACAACTTTTTAATAATCAAAAAAAAATCCTGAAAAAACTATCACAGGTTATAAAATAAATATTAAGCACAATTTCTAACATTTGATAATAAATCAGAATATTATAAAGTTTTCTGAAGGATCACATGGCACTAAATTCAGCTTTGCATCACAGAAATATATTTTAAAGTATAGTAAAATAGGAAAACCATTATTTTAAATTTTAATAATATTTCACTAACCTATATATTATTTTTCTGTATTTTTGATCAAATAAATCCAGGCTTGATGAGCATAAGAGACTTCTTTCAAAAGCATTAAAAATAGTAATGTGTCCAAACTTATCTACTGTGTAAGTAAAAACATTTAAAATTAAATGTTGCATAAATTAAAAGGTTAGGAATCATATTTGTTTCAAGAGTTTTTTTATTGGGGGTGTGGGGCCTCCAACATGAATATTGCCAATAGGGCCTCCAAATGTCTAGAACCGGCCCTGCTTGCACTTGGATGAACACATACACACAAAATGTCAAAATACCCATCTCTACAAGGATTCTCGTAAACACAGTCGGTTATGTCTTAAGTGAACGTCAACGGTTGAGAAAGAAATCGAATGTGTATCCTTATATTGGATCTGTGCATTAGGTCTTAATGCACCCAAACTTGGGTTTTCAGATGACATAGTTTAATTCCCATCTGTTATTCCCAAGTGTTATTTTACATTTAATTATCACGTACCTGAAATGAATACTACAGTTAGACCTTACTTTAATTGTAACTTTGTTATATTGTATTTTTCTATGCTTGCAATTAGTGTATTTGTTCTTATTTTTACTGACTGTTCATACATGCCTTTAATAATGTTTGAACTTTTTGCTGTGGTATCTGAGTACTTAAAGTGTGCTTTAAGTAATAAATGGAAAGCAAAGTTACCCCCACACACCCCTATAATTTTTTTTCTTGCAGATCCGAAAAATTATCTGATCCGTGAGTTTTGTGATCCGTTAAACCACTGAACAACAGGTGGAATGCTGTTACAGAAGGGAAAGTTCAAAGTCCTGATTGCTTAGTGTAATGCATTAGGTTTAATAAAGTCGGTTTATTATACCTGCTTGCCTGTATATTTTATTTGCATAACTTGCATTCATTGTTTGTTCCTTATGCATGTGTCTTGTGACTTTATGTTTACTTCTCTTCAATTCTCTTTAATGATAGTAACATTTAAAACATGTTAGATGAACGTCCAACTAAAACATTACAAAAATACATTCCATGAACGGTGTATAAATAATGTTTGTGCTAACGTTTTGAGAATTTTTTTAAAGACCAGATAACTATGAACGAACATTCTTTTAACGTTACTGGAAGACACTTTGTTCATAACTTTGAGAGAACCTTGCCAGAATGCTTGCCAAAGTTCTGAGAACGTTCCTTGTTAGCTGGGAATCTGCTAAAAGCGACTAATATTCCAAAAACATTCAGCAAATATTAATAGCATCATAAAGACTTTCCAAGAATGTTGTTTTAAGAACATTTTCTCTCAATGTTATGAGAACATTTAATAAAAAAATAACATTGTAAGGATATTCTATGAACATTGTTCTCACAATGTTTTCTCTCTACATTATGAGAACAGTCATCAAGTACAAATTACATACATTCGTAAAGTCATTCCATGAATGTTGTACTAAGAACATTTTCTCTTAGCATTGCAAGAACGTACACTCACCGGCCACTTTATTAGGTACACCTGTCCAACTGCTCGTTAACACTTAATTTCTAAGCAGCCAATCACATGGCGGCAACTCAGTGCATTTAGGCATGTAGACATGGTCAAGACAATCTCCTGCAGTTCAAACCGAGCATCAGTATGGGGAAGAAAGGTGATTTGAGTGACTTTGAACGTGGCATGATTGTTGGTGCCAGAAGGGCTAGTCTGAGTATTTCAGAAACTGCTAATCTACTGGGATTTTCACGCACAACCATCTCTAGGGTTTACAGAGAATGGTCCGAAAAAGAAAAAACATCCAGTGAGCGGCAGTTCTGTGGGCGGAAATGCCTTGTTGATGCCAGAGGTCAGAGGAGAATGGCCAGACTGGTTCGAGCTGATAGAAGGGCAACAGTGACTGAAATAACCACTCGTTACAACCGAGGTATGCAGCAAAGCATTTGTGAAGCCACAACACGCACAACCTTGAGGCGGATGGGCTACAACAGCAGAAGACTCCACCGGGTACCACTCATCTCCACTACAAATAGGAAAAAGAGGCTACAATTTGCAAGAGCTCACCAAAATTGAACAGTTGAAGACTGGAAAAATGTTGCCTGGTCTGATGAGTCTTGATTTTTGTTGAGACATTCAGATGTTAGAGTCAGAATTTGGCGTAAACAGAATGAGAACATGGATCCATCATGCCTTGTTACCACTGTGCAGGCTGGTGGTGGTGGTGTAATGGTGTGGGGGATGTTTTCCTGGCACACTTTAGGCCCCTTAGTGCCAATTGGGCATCGTTTAAATGCCACGGCCTACCTGAGCATTGTTTCTGACCATGTCCATCCCTTTATGGCCACCATGTACCCATCCTCTGATGGCTACTTCCACCATGTCACAAAGCTCTAATCATTTCAAATTGGTTTCTTGAACATGACAATGAGTTCACTGTACTAAAATGGCCTCCACAGTCACCAGATCTCAACCCAATAGAGCATCTTTGGGATGTGGTGGAACGGGAGATTCGCATCATGGATGTGCAGCCGACAAATCTGCGGCAACTGTGTGATGCCATCATGTCAATATGGACCAAACTCCCTGAGGAATGCTTCCAGCACCTTGTTGAATCTATGCCACGAAGAATTGAGGCAGTTCTGAAGGCAAAAGGGGGTCCAACCCGTTACTAGCATGGGGTACCTAATAAAGTGGCCGGTGAGTGTATATTAACTATTAAAGGCACAATATGTAAGACTTTTTCGCCACAAGAGGACGCAGTTTCCAACAATAACAAAGGCGTAGGTTTATGACGCAGTGATGAGCTGAATGATGGGACTTGCTGTCAAGCTGATGGATCTAATAATGTTTATGGATGAGTGCAAACATTCATGTTTTTTAACATTACAGTGGTATGAAGCAGGTCGCGATTGCTAAAGAGACAGATATCACACGCGAGTCCTACAGATATAAAGGAATAAGGGCATTTAATTTTACCGAACTACCCGCAAGTGCTGGATTACTCACACAGGTCAGTTTATTAGACGAATTAAACTTGTGAGGTAACGCAGCGCTGCTTCACTTGGTCTAACGTTACACTATCACACTAAACAGCATTTAAATGTGTGTTGAAAGTTATAATGTTACGTGTTAGTTCGTTTGCTATACGAAACTAGCACAGTAAGCTAGATCAACATTAGAATAACATACTGACCATATTCTAACATTTCATCATGTTGAGCTAACGTTATATATAGGCTGTCAGTTAAACGCGTTATTAACGGCGTTAACGCAAACCCATTTTAACGGCGTTAATTTTTTTATCGCGCGATTAACGGTCTTTTTGGCCTAGCAAACTTTGTAGTTTTTTTTTTCACATGCTTTTGCAACAGGACGGCATGCGGGCCGCTGCGCTATGAAACCCATTCAATTCAATGGCTTGCGGCGCGCGAGGACGTTTTGAAAGCGCAAGCGGATCTAGCTAGACCGGAAACAAAACAACAGGCACGCCGCACACACTTGTTTGGGCTTGCGAGCCGGATGCGCGAGCGCGAATCTCTCTGCTCGCGCGCGGAATATAATGTGCCGAGCACGAATCTCTCTGCTCGAGTCGCGCGCGCTCTCAGATACACGCTGCTCTTGTAAGAATTTTCTCTGGGCTCACTCAGAGAATATGCCTGCACTTAAAACGTGTTCAGTGCAATCGCGAATCTCTCCTCTTCCCCAGCTAACAATTTTAGGTTATAAGAATGTTTTCATAACGTTCCCATTAAGTTATAAAAACGTTATTTCTGAATGTTATAGGAACGTTCAAAACGTCCAGTTTTGAGTGGATGACGAGCGCGAGACGCCGAAATGGATGCCAATAAGATTCTGAATGGAAAGTTTACTTTTAAAAAGTTGCCAAATGGTTCCATTGACAAGACCAAAGTAATATGTGTGTTTTGTCGTTGTGAACTGAGCTATCATCATCGCAGCACGTCCAGTCTGAATACCACTTGATGATGGCCAGCACAAACACACACACACACACACACAGCTGATGCGAATTCTCCGCCCCCTCGTCAATATCAGGACCTCGTCAGTATTTATTTCACCCTTTTATTGATGGACAGTGTTATATTGTGTGAGAGATTATTTGCTCCAAGTGATAATGTTTTAGTGTGAAATTGAACAGTATATGCCAATATTGTTTTCAATAAAAAACATTTGCACAAAGCAAGCCGATCCACTTTTCCATGTTGATAAGAGCATTAAAATGAGAAAAAAATAATGGGACAAAAAGAAATCAAGAGACATTTAGAATAGATAAAAATGTGCGATTAAATGCGATTAATCGCGAGTTAACTATGACATTAATGCGATTAATCGCGATTAAATATTTTAATAGTTTGACAGCACTAGTTATATAACATTGATTTGTTTTATGTACATTTGCTCACCTGTCTAATAAAGCTGTCAAGTCGTGGCTCGTGAAGCTCTGTCAAGTCGCGTTAGTCGCGGACGTGGAGCTCTCGGCATTTAAAAAACGCCACGCTGATATTGATCCTCATTTTAGTTATCCTTGTTTGTCCCAGAGTCTGCTTGCCATGGTCTATGTTTGAAAGAAACAAGAACTGCGTGCCGCTAAACGTTACGCACTACGCAGTTGTCCACGTCTGTCGCCATGGTTACGTCATGGCTATGGCAGTATGAACGGAAACCGAGGATTGCGCGGATATTGCGTCATTGACAGGCAACATTTTTTTCCGGGACGGCCACTTATTTAAAATTGGAATTTCTCTGAAATAAAAAATCTTTGGAGACTTTTGGGATATTGTAAGTACAAAACTGTAGAAAAAATATATCACACTGTGCAAGTGATTTTTGGATGTTTTATTACAAAATTCTTACATATTGTACCTTTAATAACGTTAAAAGAACGTTAAACATTATTTTAAGAACGCTTTGTCCTACCATTTACATAACAGTTAAAGAAAGTGAAAGTTATGGGAACGTCTAGACCTAACAGACCCTAGCCACCTTCAACTTCTCCCACCAAATGCTGTCGTGATGTATCCAGATCTTCAAGTAGAAGGAGCTGGAAGAAATATATTGATATTGTGATGCATCCTGGAATCATAATCACACGTTTGGCCAGAAGAGAACTGGCCCCCCAACTGAGCCTGGTTTCTCCCAAGGTTTTTTTTCCTCCATTCTGTCACCTGAAGGAGTTTTGGTTCCTTGCCACTGTCGCCTTTGGCTTGTTTAGTTGGGGACACTTAATATTCAGCAGTATTATTGGTTTGACTGCACAGACAGACACTATCGGATGAGAACTGAGCTGGACCGATGACATCACTGTTTTCTGCAGAGCTGCTTTATAGCAGAATTGAACTCATTTCATAATTGATGAGCTTTACACAGTTCTTGAACCGAAAACAATCAACACGGAACTGATTTCAACCGAATAATGACAATACTGTGTTCTTTAGAGCTGCTTTACAGCAGAATTGAAATCTGATCACTGATCACACTTGTTCTTTGAAACAATCTGTATTGTATAAGGCGCTATATAAATAAAGGTGATACCTCTTTGAGTAATAAGACCAGTGGAGTCTGTGTGTAGACGAAGCAGACTAGCAGTATATTGTAATTTTGCAATCAACCTACACCACGAAACAACACAACCTTGTTTCTGCAACAACTCTCAGCATATTTTCTACTACAACGTCTGATGTTTTTCATGGCGTGAGAAAGTAACAAAAGCAGAAAAACTACGCAAATTCCGATCAGAGCAGTAAGATTAAAAAGCATTTTTTGGAAATTAGATTTGAATAGGATTTCAAACCAAATATGAATGTAGCTTGAAACGGATTTGTAAAAATCGCATTTCACATGATTTTTTTGACGTTTACACTTGCTAGATACGATTAGATTCCAATCAGATATGCACAAAAATTGGATTTGGACTGGCAGTCTGAACAGGGCGCAGTCTATAGGAATAAAGAATTATGGAATTACTTATACTTATGCCATTATACTTACATAATTTATTAGACAGAACTGTAAAACAGAGACAGTAAACTAATGGCGAGAGAATGGGAGCAAACAGAAAAACTAAATTAAAAAATGCCAAATATCAGCTGATATTTTGTCCTTGGCAGTATAGACCACTATTTAGGACCTGTTATTACCCTCTATAAAATAAAGGTTCTTTATTGGCATCTATGGTTCCATGAAGAACCTTTAACATCCACGGAACCTTTCCTCTGGACAAAAGCTTATTTATAGTGGATAAAGGGTCTTGAAATTATTCAAATGTTCTTAACACTAAGAAAACTGTTCACTGAAAGGTTCTTTGGTGAACTCAAAAAGCTTCTTCTATGGCAAAGGTTCCCAATTCCAGTCCTCACACCTCCCCGCTCTGCACAGTTTGTGGGCAAATTCCAATCGGAAGTGAGCATCCCTATGCCCTACTCACTCCGAAGTGTAGAACCATTGAAGTGGGGACTTTAGGGGGAGCAGGGCACTTGTGTGTCATAATGAAGTCGTTTGGAACACACTTGGCGAAGGGAGCAATGAAAGACTACGTAATTTCCTCATTCGCTTCACATGGATTGTTACCACTACAAAGCTAGGCAGCGACAACAGGAATATCTTATTATACACTAATATATACAAATGAAAACAAAAAATATAATTCATATATGTGTGTGTGTGTATGTTCCATATCTTTTGTATTTGATGACATTATTTTTGTGAACGTTTAAGCCAAAGAAGTACCGTATAAGGAACATAGGTAACACTTTACAATAAGGTTCATTAGTTAACATTAGTTAATGTATTAACTAACCATGAGCAATCCATTTGTAACTGTATTTGTTAATCTTTGTTAACGTATAAAAATACAGCTGTTCATTGTTAGTTCATGTTAGTTCACAGTGCATTAACTAATGTTAACAAGATTTGAATAAAGTGTAAGTAAATGTTGAAAATAAATGCTGTATACGTGCAGTTCATTATTAGTTCATGTTAACTAATGTAGTTAACTAATGTTAATTAATGAACCTTATTGTAAGTGTTAACGGAACATAGAAATTTGAGTTGACCACTCAAGTAATGTTTTATTCTGGGTTTTCCAGTGCAAAATATTTGCTTGTGAAACACTTACCCTGTCTGAATGTATCCATGTTGAACAGCTGGGTAAGCTCGCTTGCTCTCTCCATTTTACAGGGTCCTGTGGTGGTGTTGTGCGGTCCTCTCCAGAACACCCGTCCCTGACAGAAACGCTTGGCATAGATGCCTCCTCCTGTCAAGGTCAGCACAACTCCCCGCTCCATGAAGGGCAGTAATTTTTTAAGATCAATCAAACGTGGGGCAAGGCTGGGGTCATCAACCATGTCTAATGGGGGGTCTGGGAGAGGGATTCGATGGAAGCCAGGGCCGCTCAGAGACGGTGGAGACGGAGGGACGGGTGACGGAGGCAGGTAAGCAATCCGAACATCATCACCCCTTACTTCTCGCCGCAGAACCTCCTGACCAACGTAGTGCACGGTTATGTGGAAAGTGTTCAGCACTGAAAGAACAAAAGTGTTTTTAGAAACCATCTGCTGATAGTTTGGTTAAACATGAAACAGTTGTGAGATCAGATTTGTTCTACTCAATAAATGAATCAAATTGTATTTTTAGTTACCTCTCTTTTCTTCAGACAAAGGCACTGTTTCAATTGTAAAGTTTAACTGGATATCTTCAGCACCTCAAGAAAGTGTTGAATAACAATAAGTCAGACATCCACTTTGCATTACTAACATCAACATTAACCACAAATGAACCAAGTTGAAAACTCAGGTAAAATTCATTGAGTAAAATCAGGTAATTACTGTCACTCTTTAAGAGGATTGTCTGCATCCCGATCTCACTTCCTGTGTGTGGTACAGTTTCCTGTGCACTCTGTTAAGATCAGAAGTGGAAATAGTGCTCAATTAATTGTAGACTCTGCTAAGTGGAATGTAAAATGTGTCTCAGTGCACGTTTTCGACTGTTTGTTTTGCTTTTTTAAGGCAGGCTTTCTCTATTTAGCATGCATGTTGCAAATAGCATCTTAATTAAAGTTTGAACAGCATAGCTCTTCAATGATTAGTTATGTTTTTACCATGTTGATGGGCTGGAACACAACAACCTCCTTTTTGATCTTTTTGCATTCGATCTCCTGATCATGCTCAGATTCGCTGTGTCTCCTCCTGATGCTTCTCACTGCTTTCTGTCCATTCTCTTTTTTTACTTTCACCCCTCCTATGATGAGAGGAAAATGAAGCAAATAATTACAAAAAGTAACTCCTTTACATACTCACATGATTTTTTTGCTGTTCATGTAAACTGTAGGAATGGGCAAAACTTTTTTATAGTCAATGTTTGATGTTTAAGAAAGCTTATTTTCTCCAAAAAAATTAAATAGACAAACAAAACAAACAATAAAAAAGAAGAAGATATTTTTACAGAACATTCAATTCAATTCACTTCCATTTATTGTCATTGAGCAAAGTACAAATACAAAGCCAATGAAATGCAGTTAACATCCAACCACCAGGATGCAGAATAAAGTAGTAATCATTCCAAGTAGTGCAAAAAAAGTGATTGAATATAACCATGCATATGCATACATAGGTAAGGGTGGTCTGCAGCACGCACGACGATAGAGTTCACAAACAAAGTCTTTATTTAGAATAACAAACACTCAGGAGATATCTAGATCTAGAAGATGCAAACTATATAAACTGAAACGAGAACTGACAAGGGACTAAACAAAACAGGGAGTTTAAATACAAGTCGAACATAACGACTGACAGGTGATAATTATACGCAACTATAGAAACAAACGAGATAATCAGTAACCAATGAAACCGGAACTAAACAGAGTATGCAAAACAGGGATTAACAGAACAGAATAACAAAATAGAAGTCAACAATCGTGAAAGTACGGGGGAGGGACATAGACCAGGAGGAGTCGGAGGACACATACACCACGGTGGAGCCTTGACTGAAGGGCTAGGCGAAAGCTGGGGACTGGCCGACGGGGCGGAATCTAATTCCTGGTGTTTCTCCATGTCCTCCATTTATTACTCTAGATTGCAAGTTCTTTAAAAGTCACCTAGTGAAATGTTATTGGTAGAATCTTGCTGCTATAGGGTACGTTTACACGACAACGATAAGCTTAAAACAGAGAAGTTTTTCCTTTGAGTTTCCCACGTAGACGACACCATTGTCAAAACGATCCCCATTCACACAAATCCGCTGTATTTTGCTGCCAGGCCATTAGATGGCGATGAAACACTACAGACTGATAGACTGCGTATAGCGTCTAGGATAGAATGCGTTTAGACTGAACATGTCATATGCATGTGCATGATGTCATCGTTTTCGCGGATTCACACTTTGAAACCTGTTTTCAAAAGTTTGCGTTTTCAGGCACCCAAAACGCCGTTGTTGTGTGAATGAAAGTTTGAAGTTGGAAACGGTGTCGTGTAAACAGCCACTCAGACCAGTCCAATCCAGAACATCTGTTAGACCAGGGGTGTCCAATATCCAGCTCCTGATGGGTCACTTTCCGGCAGAGTTTAGCTCCAACCAGAGTATGTGAGCGGAGTGGAAACGGAGCGGTGTGATTTTGAATAGAGTGCGGAGCGGATTTTTTAAAAGTCGGAGCGTCGTGGTTTTCACTCGCTTCTTGAGCGCTCCACTACCGCTCCATCCAAGGCCGTATAGGCTCCATCACGAGTACAAGTCATGCCAACGGCCCATTATAGAACTGCATTTTTAGTAAGGATTCACACGTTAAACACATTTGGCTAGCAGATAGATCACTCAAATCAGAATTTTTTTTCAAGGTTATGATGACGCATATCGATGGACATGAGTGGCTGCGAGAGGTTATAGCTCTCAAGCTTACTGAATATGATCGGGCAACACGATCTCATGAAAGTGCGTATATCTATAGCACCAATTTTATTTTTTTCTCGTGCCATTTATACGCTGTGGCGAGCAGGACGAGGCCGAGGGATGAGAGAGCGGCGCGAGGCCGGTGGCGTGAGTGGTAATGAGCGACACCTGTGAGACGCACCGGTCTCGCATCTCTCACGGAGGAGCGGAAGCATAAAGGAGGAGCGACGACAGTAAAGATTGAGAGAGGCCTGATTTTGTGTTGTGTTTTGTTTCTGTGGCCAGCAGTCGTCCGTGAGGGGCTGCTGGCTTATACTTTCATTTTTGTATTTATTTCTTTATTAAATATTGTTGAACGTTCGCCGGTTCCCGCCTCCTTCTTCCCATAACTTCTGAACCCTGTTAAATACGCCAAAAATAGTTTTTGCGTGCAAATGATGCGCACTAAACCCCCTTGGGTAGGATTAGGGGTGTGGAGTCCATGCGTATTACACGCCATAAAGTGCGTATCATATGCACGCGAAAACAGCGTATCATATGCACGCAAAACTTTTGCCGTATAAATGGTATGAAAAATAAAATTTGTGCTATAGATATGCTCTTTCATGAGATCGGGCTGGATCGGGTGAAAGCACATTTTAAACAGGTAACACTTATTCACACACGCAATTGATCTCTCTCACTAATGCATTGTATTCAAACAAATGTAATCTTACAGTGCTGTCTGTATTTGATTTCGAATGAGCAGAAATCTGTAAGTAGGGGTAGCAACCCGTAGACAAAATAACTGATGAAAACGTAGTTATTTTCTTCTTTCCAAACAAAATGTGCACTGCAAAAAGCAGCAATGATATTTGCAATGATAACTTTTAATGCTGATAACCATGTAATAAGCTTAGCATGTCATAGAAAAAGTTTGCACACTATCCAATAAACCACATTGAAACTATTCTCCTAGTATTGTTTTTTTTATTTTTTTTTATTTAATATGCCTATATATTATGAGCAGAACTTTTGCGAGATTTCAAAGCATACTTATAAATACTTTATTCGCAATTTCCTCGGGGAGCGAAGACGGAGCGGTGTTTTTGATATCAGTGAGCGAGGAGTGGAGCAGAGCGGTAAATGGTGAACCCGGAGCGGAGTAATTATTAAATGCTTGGAGCGCGGGGGGAAAATTGTTGCCGCTCCACTCCGCTCACATACTCTGGCTCCAACACACCTGCCTGGAAGTTTCTAGTGGTCCTAAAGACCTTAATAAGCTGGTTCAGGTGCGTTTAATGAGGACTAGAGCTAAACTCTGCTGGATAGTGGCCCAGGACTAGACACCCCTGGTTTAGACCAATCGAGCCTCATTATGGTGGGAAAATGCTAAGGATTTTTGCAAATTTAGGGATTATTTTGTGTTGAAATGTATATGGGGGGCATGAGAGAAAGAGACTGAAGGTGTAAAATCCGTGAGAGTTGGCAACCCTGCTATGTTACAAACAAATGTTTCCACATCCATTTGTTACCTTGTTCTTCTAGTGGTACGAGGCGGTACACTTTGTAGGGTTCTGAGATGTCCAGCTGTGATCTTTCAACGACCTCACTAAACTCTGGACTTTTGTTGAGGGCACAGCGAAGGCGAGTTTTCCAGGATGCAGGGTCATTTCCATTCTCCAAAAGCTTCCCTTTAAACTCCGCCCAAGCCTTCAATCGGAAAAGTTCAAATTAATATATATATTTTTTTAATGTTTAATTTCTTAATAAGTGAATTACTGCTCAAACTATCTTTCAAATTAATTATAATCAGTAATGTGCAAATTAATTATCATCAACCTGTAATTCCACAGAGGTGGAAACAAACTATTTGATATACTAGCAGAACAAAAGGTATCAACAGTGAAAAGATCCAGTGCTTAGCCAGCCAATATATATCATATATATCTATATATATATAATGTAATGTACAGTAATGTAATGTAATGTAGACACATACACACACACACGTCTGGGCCGCTATCTTTGTGTCCATAGACGTAATGTTTGTTATACTGTAAAAACTGTATATTCTATCCCATTACACTAACTCTACCCCTAAAACTACCCAATCACAGGAAACTTTCTGCATTTTTACATTTTCAACAAAAAAAAACTCATTCTGTATGATTTATAAGCTTGTTTCCTCATGGGGACCTCAATTTAGGTCCCCACAGTGACATGAGTCCCCATGAGTCAGTGTTCAGGTTGAAGTCCCCACAGGGATAGAAAAACATGAACACAAACACACACGCACGCGGCACGCACACACACACACACACACACACACACACACACACACACACACACACACACAGAGAAATGTATATCCACCTTGAAAATAGCTGCATCTTCCTCACTTCGGAAATCTTGTTTTCCTGCATGTTTCCATGGGATACGAAACATAGTTTTATCAGTGTTGTCCCACACTAGGCCGTGATACTTCCCACTGTTCACCTATATCCCAAAGCACACACAAGAGAGAAACAGTTATTATTATTAATCATAATTATTCATATTTATGACCTGCGACCCTTAGGTAATATTAGGCAGCTAGATACTCTGCCTGCACATAAAAGATAAATAAAATAAATAAATAAAAAGGCAACTGTGGATGCCAGAAAAATAGGTAGCTAGCAACATTTTTAGATTTTACAGATTGGAGTTAAATTTACTGTAAAAAAAAAGATTTCATTAACTAAAAGAACTAAAATACATTATAACTACTTCATTACCAAACTACTCAAATCTATTTTTTTTTTTTTTACTTTGATAATATACTGTCATCCACCTTGAAAATACAAGAGGTAAAGAGACAGCTAGTACATAATGAATCACATGTAGCTTTTCCACAAGTTGAGATAAATACTAAACATAAGGTCAGGTGCATGTCATACACAAATACAAAACAACATCGCGGTAACACAGATGACACTAAAATAATACAATAAACTATAATTTAACAGCATAAGATGTAACATAAAAAAGAAAAAAGAAGCATTATTTCAATGAAAAACTATCAAATCTAAACTATCAAAGATTTTATTAACTCAGATCCTTTGACACACTCAACATACCACACACACACGCACCTGTTCCACTATCCAGGAGCGCAGACGGCGCGTGGAGCGAATCCTTCCAGATGCCATCTGAAAAACACATTGATTGACAGATGCTGATTTGTCTTAAGAAAGTCAGACATCTCACACATTTGAAAGTTCAGAGGTGGGTAATACCATGTTATTTGACATGGTACCATGGAACGTATGCAATAAGGTATGCAGAAGTTATTATATTTAGCCCAACTATATTTAGTTTTTTTTGGGGGGGGGGGGGGGGGGGGGGGGGTTTGTGAATACTCTTCCAATAAAATGAGTATTAAATTGAAGATGAATCTTTCATCAACACTCATGCCAAGTGTTTTCATAAACAAAATCAATTACTTTTTAAAATTAGAAACACCAAATGTGTATTTTAATGTAAATGCTACATAATAATGCCAAATAATGATGAATATAATAATGCTAATTATAATAATAATAGTAATAAATAATACATTTGATTCATTTTTTTTATTGGTCAGCCAAACTAATTAAACAACTGCTGATCAAGCTATACAAATGTGGATTACAGTTTTAATATTGACATTTATATATATGACATTTTGAGCATCTAGTCAACAGTAGCCACTGATCAGTCTTCACTACTCTAACCTGTTCTTGTATCTTACCTTATGAAAGTCTGCAAAATCCCGGACCCTCTTTTCTCTGGCTGAGCTTCTGTCAGGACTCTCTTTTTTTTTTTTTTTACTGTTTAAGGTTCTTTATAACAACTCCATGTCTTTGTCAGTGCAGCGGTCTGAGAGACTTCTCTTATTTTAAGGTTGACAGCTATTTTTCTCAGAGTGACCATTTTGTCTCTACAATGAATGTAAGTGAGTAAAGTTTCTGAATGAATGGATGTGTTTTGAGCCCAATGAAATGAGATAATGTTTTAGATGTGTTTCTGAGCTTGTTCTTGTGAGCTTTTTGGGGTTATTAGAACAACAGTGATCAATGGAGCTATTATTACACTTGACTAAAACAATAAGCATAAATTTTGTAATTACCCACAGGTTGTTATAAATCTTATTTAGACTCTAAACAATTCTTAAATTATCTTGACTCTAAACAATTTCCGCAATCACTTTCGTTCTTAGATAAAAATCGCTGTTTGGTTCCCTCCCTTGGTAGTGCAGTAACTTACAGGAGCGGCGGTAATTGTATCATACTACTATTATTATATATGCCTTAACTTTATTAAGACGCATTCACAATACGTTTTGTCAACTTATAATTGAATTATGCTTAAATAAAAATCAAATAGAGATACAATGTATTTTATAATTTCAACAATTTCTTCTAAACTATCCACATCAAAAATCAATGTAGCCTAAATAGTTCGTTGTATAAATAATTTCGCTGACAAAACGGCATTTTTGTTTAAACTTTGTGAAAATGATTATGTAGTTTGTAGTTTCGCTTAGCCTACCTTTAGTTTCGGTCGTGTATACTGTCAGCAGTTCTGGAGATCACAGTCTGCCTGTCCAGCCCATCGCAGATGATCGCACTAGAAATTCCTGAAAGCAAAACAGTGGAGCGTCCTGACCTGTTTGAAGCACTTTTGTAGGGGGCGCTCAGCGGCTCACAGCCTCGAATTATCACTCTGTTCGTCAAAGAGTACGGAATATTTTTGAATTAACAAATTATTGGTGAAATGTGTAAATATGTATGCCGACGGCCTAGTAATCATATAAAAACATTGCTAAACATGTAACGTTACTGTGAAATAATTTGGAAAAATTCCCCGCTCACTGTCACTCACTGCGATTGGGTCGACTTCCCACCGATTAGAAAAGTCCTAGGTAACACATGACTTAACGTGTGACACGCTCCTTTATTGTATATATATATATATATATATATATATATATATATATATATATATATATATATATATATATATATATATATATATATATATATATATATATATATATATATATATATATATATATTGCTTTGTGCGGCTACATCACTTGGGGAATAATGAATATTACTACAACACGAGCAGGTGTTATGTGACATCGGTGACATCTTTACTGAGCATGTCTTAACGGTCTTAACACATCATAAACCACGCCCACTTTGGCATTTTCTTTCAGCCAATTTCCCTTCTGCCAGTTTAATTCGTTTCAAAAGAAACGCTGCTCTTCCCAGAAACCACGTGATAATACGGATATCTCATTCAAGCCTCCAGAAGGCAAAAAAAAAAAAAAAAAAAAATTATACATTGTAGAAATTTCGTCATACCAGATGTGGTGTAGGCTATTATGAAAGATATGTAGCAGAACAAATGAGGAGCAAAACAAATTACATGATTGTGAAATATCCACTGAAATAATTTTGTATTTATTGATACACTGTTATTATTATTATTATTATTATTATTTTTAAATAACACACACACACACACATGTGTCGGTTTTCCATGTTTTATGGGGACTTTCCATAGACATAGCCTACATTTTATACTGTACAAACTGTATTCTATTCCCTAACCCTAACTACCATAAATCCTACCCACCACAGAACACCTTTTTAAATTTTCTAAAAACATAATTTAACATGATTTATAAGCTGTTTTTTTTTTTTTTCATCGAGTCAAAAAATTATAATTATTTTTGGCAGACTCTTGTTCTCTCGTTCTCTTTGTTCTAAATAATATTAAACTGATGCATTTACGTTTGGTAAATTATTTAGCTGGGGGAAATGTGCATTTTTCTAAAAATCGATGAAATGTAGTTGAAGTGAATACAAAGTTCTGTCATGAAACTGTAGATGGCGCAGGCTGATATATGGTCCTATATAGGTCCATTTGTAGCGGTCATATTGACATCTAGGTAGCGCAGCTGATTAGTTGCTGTTGTATCAGCAGCCAACAAGATTTATGCTCAACATTCAGATACCTGCCATTGTTTGCTGTTAGCAGTCTGCAGTGCACTTTCAGAAAGCATCTGAAATCAACACCTAAGATAAGTGAACGATATTACTCCATAACTCTGTGCATATTGCATGCATGGTCTGCTATATTTATTCCTAAAGAGCAATCATAAAAAAGTGATAAACTAAGTGTCATGTCCTTCAGGATTGAATTACTAAGCATGTAAGCAGGCAGCGTTTACATAATGTGTTTATGCAGCATCAAGCGCTCTATTTACTGTGAGGAAATGCCATCAAACTATGGATATGAGAAAAGGTAAAAGTGAAATAAGCTGCATTCACGCTTTCAACGGACGGGGTTTGCCATATTTAGCTGCATAACTCTGACACGTTTATTTATTTCAAAGGGCAATGTTTTCATTAGCTATGCTAAATGTGTGCAGCTGCATGCAGTGTTCACACTCTGTCATTTATTATCGCTCCCAACTGGTTATTCTCTTATTAAAGAGTTTAAGGTGTTAGGGGTAAACAGCTTCAGCCCAGGACCAGATATGATGAAAGAAGACCAGGAATCGTGAGGTTCAATCAAATAGGTAAAAATTTACTGAAGAATAGTTTGCAGTTTCATCGGTAGAGCGAGCGTCAAACTCTCACGAGGAGGTCGAAAGCCAACTCTACCTTACACAAAATCTTACCATTTTGCATGCAAGGGCATGCATTACATCATTGTTAGTCCTGATTGGCTAAGAGAACATAATGTTTAAACAAGTTTGCACATATGGATAGATATGGGGGTATATCGCCATTAGTCAAGATAGTTGTCGTCCGGTGATTTAGGTCTGTGGTGACCTCGCAGGTTGGAGAAAGGCGTCTGTGGGTCGTATGTGGTATATCACGAGGTCCAGAACCTACACATAATGTCAAACGCACACACAAAGCACTAACGAAAATCAGTTCTCATCAAGGTTGAAGAGAGCCTGAGCTCAGTATTATCAGCACAGTCGACCAAAACAGGCTGATAAAACGTTCACTCCTCAGGAAGAGCTGCAGAGTTTATGGTCAAGTACAACACCCAGAAATTTATTTTCATAGACTCTTTTAATTGATTCGTTATCAATTTCTATTTTAACATCTATATCAATAGTGTGGATTCCAAATATCATAAATTTGGTTTTATTCAAATTTAAGGATAACTTATTTGAATCAAACCAGAATTTTAATTTATTAATTTCATTAGTGACCATTTCCACCATCTGCTGTAAGTTATTCCCACATTCAAAAATATTTGTATAATCTGCAAAAATAGTCAACTTTAGATCATTTGATAATTTTACACATGTCATTTTAAGTAGGATAAACAATTTTGGGCCTAAAACTGACTCGGTGATTACCCATTTAAAGAAACTGACTCCTGTTTTCAATATAGGTTTTTATCCAATTGAAAGCCACACCACTTATGCCATACCTTTTTAATTTTTTTTTAACAGGATTTTGTGATCAACAGTATCAAAAGCTTTTTTCAGGTCAATGAAAATCCCCACTGCGTAGTTTTTATTTTCAATACAATTTGTTAATCTTTCAACTATGTCAATAAGTGCCTAGACGTTGATCTGCCGCTTCTGAATCCATACTGGCTGTCCATTAATAAACTTTTTCTGTTAAAGAAATTATCTAATCTTTTGACAAATAGTTTTTCACCAGATTTATACAATGGAATGACTTTAACTATTTTCATCTTGTCTGGAAATACTCCTGTTTTAAATGATAGATTATATATATATATATATATATGAAAGTGGATCAACTATCCCATCTATTACTTTTTTTACTAGAGACATATCAATGTCATCACAATCTATATAGAAATGATTATATGACCATGCATATACGTGATTAGTGATTTTTATAGGAATAATGTAAGCACTCAAAAGGATATATATATACAGGTCCTTCTCAAAAAATTAGCATATTGTGATAAAGTTCATTATTTTCCATAATGTAATGATAAAAATTAAACTTTCATATATTTTAGATTCATTGCACACCAACTGAAATATTTCAGGTCTTTTTATTGTTTTAATACTGATGATTTTGGCATACAGCTCATGAAAACCCTAAATTCCTGTCTAAAAAAATTAGCATATTTCATCCGACCAATAAAATAAGTGTTTTTAATAAAAAAAAAAAAAAAGTCAACCTTCAAATAATTATGTTCAGTTATGCACTCAATAGTCAATACTTGGTCGGGAATCCTTTTGCAGAAATGACTGCTTCAATGCGACGTGGCATGGAGGCAATCAGCCTGTGGCACTGCTGAGGTGTTATAGAGGCCTAGGATGCTTCGATAGCGGCCTTAAGCTCATCCAGAGTGTTGGGTCTTGCGTCTCTCAACTTTCTCTTCACAATATCCCACAGATTCTCTATGGGGTTCAGGTCAGGAGAGCTGGCAGGCCAATTGAGCACAGTAATACCATGGTCAGTAAACCATTTACCAGTGGTTTTGGCACTGTGAGCAGGTGCCAGGTCGTGCTGAAAAATGAAATCTTCATCTCCATAAAGCTTTTCAGCAGATGGAAGCATGAAGTGCTCCAAAATCTCCTGATAGCTAGCTGCATTGACCCTGCCCTTGATAAAACACAGTGCACCAACACCAGCAGCTGACATGGCACCCCAGACCATCACTGACTGTGGGTACTTGACACTGGACTTCAGGCATTTTGGCATTTCCTTCTCCCCAGTCTTCCTCCAGACTCTGGCACCTTGATTTCCGAATGACATGCAAAACTGAGCAACAGTCCAGTGCTGCTTCTCTGTAGCCCAGGTCAGGCGCTTCTGCCGCTGTTTCTGGTTCAAAAGTGGCTTGACCTGGGGAATGCGGCACCTGTAGCCCATTTCCTGCACACGCCTGTGCACGGTGGCTCTGGATGTTTCTACTCCAGACTCAGTCCACTGCTTCCGCAGGTCCCCCAAGGTCTGGAATCGGTCCTTCTCCACAATCTTCCTCAGGGTCCGGTCACCTCTTCTCGTTGTGCAGCGTTTTTTGCCACACTTTTTTCTTCCCACAGACTTCCCACTGAGGTGCCTTGATACAGCACTCTGGGAACAGCCTATTTGTTCAGAAATTTCTTTCTGTGTCTTACCCTCTTGCTTGAGGGTGTCAATGATGGCCTTCTGGACAGCAGTCAGGTCGGCAGTCTTACCCATGATTGCGGTTTTGAGTAATGAAACAGGCTGGGAGTTTTTAAAAGCCTCAGGAATCTTTTGCAGGTGTTTAGAGTTAATTAGTTGATTCAGATGATTAGGTTAATAGCTCGTTTAGAGACCCTTTTCATGATATGCTAATTTTTTGAGATAGGAATCTTGGGTTTTCATGAGCTGTATGCCAAAATCATCAGTATTAAAACTAGGGATGCACCGATCCACATTTTTTCACTTCCGATCCGATCCCGATACCTGAATTTGGATATCGGCCGATACCGATACTTTTCCGATACCAGAGCTGTGTTTGCTTTAATATTATTATTTAATATTATTATTGTTGATTTTATATGATGCTGAAATAAACTCCTCTCTACAGGCAAGTATGATATGTACGTATGTATGCATGTATGTCAATATATGTATATATATATATATATATATATATTAAACAATAGATAAACAAAAGATAGAAAATTAAACAAAGATACACATTATACAGGCCTACACAGTGCTTTAATTTCAGGAAGGTCTACTAACATTTTTCAGGTATGGTCTAAAAAGAATTATAATAAAGTAATCAAAAGTAAAACAGCACTGCAAAGTTTATCATAGATAGATTTATGCTTATTAAAGCTAAAGTTATTCATTCAAGAGCTGTGAGTGATTTTCTCTTTGCCTTTTGTTGTTTGATTCTCAGTAATGGAGCAATCGTCAGCATGTTTATTAGACTGCTTCCCCTTTAAGAACGAGTGCAGATCTAATAGTCTACTGATGCACCATATTTTCTCCCAACTATTTCCATAACTATGTCCATTTTAGACATAAACTGTTTAAGTGAATCTCCAAGCCGGTCATTTTGACATTTTTGTGTAGGCTACATTTGATCATTTAGACGCGCATATGAAGCCCAAAGTATAATGTACTTGTCTCGTTGCGGTCTGTTTCGGAGCGCGCGCCGCGGGAACAGCATCTCTTGCGCAGATTTTTGTGCTTTTAATAGCTCTTTTTAAGCCCCGTGGGGCCTGCCTCCGTTCATGAAATCCATTCCACAGTTTGCAGCCAGCTAGCAGACTAGCCGTCGGGCCGCGGGAATCACTTTTGGAGTCGTTTCAGCAGACAACGTTAAAGCGCAGACATGGCTCATGGATATCGGATATCTCCGCAGGTTGGATCGGGAAAATCCGATACGTGAATTACGCTGGTATCGGTCCCGATACCGATACTGGATCGGATCGGCCCCATCCCTAATTAAAACAATAAAAGACCTGAAATATTTCAGTTGGTGTGCAATGAATCTAAAATATATGAAAGTTTATTTTTTATCATCACATTATGGAAAATAATGAACTTTATCACAATATGCTAATTTTTTTAGAAGGACCTGTATATATATATATATATTGAAGAGACATTGGATTCTGGATTCTGACCCCAACCCTTCAAAGGGTTATGTCAATGATATTATGAAATGACTTAAATGATACTTGCTCAGGTGGTTGTTGGGTTTTCTTAGCTCTATCAGCTTGCAATGTGATATCTAATGAGAACACAGTGTGCTAAGAACTAAGCTATTTGGCATGATAGCCCAGGCACATATAGATGTTAAAACATGAGGTCCCATGGCTCTTTGGAGCAGCAACAGTACGTCTTGGCGGTAGATCTGCTTGTTTGGGGTGGTGTTTTGTCCTATCCCATCCTGTCTATGTTCTGTACAGTATGTGCGGATATATGAATGCTAAATTAATGCAGCAGTCTCCTGCTTTGTTGGGGGTTATTTCATGTTATATGTGCAGCAGCTGCATGTCTTACTTGCTCACAGCAGGGTGTCTGTGAATGTATAGAGCGAATGCATTGACGTCACTTTCCCGCCTTTCCCCCTGTTGCATGACTGGATTTAATAGGGGAAACTGCAAAAACGCGAGTAAAACAAACAGTTATTAGTTTAAACTAAAAGTTGGACACGATATAGTGTTAATAAATATTCTGCAGGATGAGACACACCCCTCAAATCATCTCTTCTCCCTGCTTCCATCTGGCAGGCGGTATCGGGCTCTTAGAGCACGCACCTGCTGCAGAACAGTTTTATCCCCAGGGCCATCACAGTACGTAAAAATCATCAATTTGAATACTTATCATCTAGTATAGAATTCGACCTATACTTTACCTTACCTGAGATTATAAACAAAATAAGGTAGAAGGTGCTGATGATCTATATATAGGAGACAAGGTTAGATCCTACACCATATAACATGGCACACAAAAGTGGGGCACATTGCTTATTGATTTCTGGCCAAAATCAATAACCAAGTGCTCGGAAATAACGAGAATTATTGTGTAGATTACATAATAATAAGATAAAAAACGAATTTGTAAAACCTAATGGAAAGGTTAGACAAATAGTAGTGTTAAAATCTCAAAACTGAGAGAAGTCTAAAAGAAGTAAATCTTATAGACAAAGAATAATTCACCGTAGAATTATTAAGATAACCTGGTCAGGGTTATAAAGTGCATGCACGACACTACTAAGATCTCTATTGTATAAAAGAATAATATGAAATAGGAATACGGAAAAACGTTAGGCCAATTAAATAAAAAAAATATTCGAAACAAAAGATTAGAAGAAGTTCAATAAGCAGACATAATAGAGATTAGCTAAATCCAATACGTAGGGATTTAGTATAGACTGCAGGAACTGTCCAGCGAAGTGCACATCGTTGGATGGAGACTGCAGTACAAAATCAGACCCATATTAGGATACATACATGGAATGATCCTGAGTAATTATATGGGAAGAGAGAGCGTTACAAGCAAATAAATCGGTAATATGATTTCCATTACACGAGAGTAGATGTTAAAACTTCATGCTCACGTCCCAGAGTCACCCCCCTCCGTCCCCCACTCAACTCAGCCCAGCTTACTGACCTTTACATCCCTCCTGCTGCTGAGGTTGCTCCTTCCTCGTAGTTCACGTGTGACCTAACCGCAATCTCACAATATCTCCACAACCCACCATATATACGCGCCAACCCTTTTGACTAAGGCTGTCGAGCCCCACTGTCTTCGTTAAAGTAGATTATAATCTATTTCTACTTTGGCTTCCATCCAGAAAACAAATTAAGCAAAGAAAAATCCAACGAAACGAAAATAGCCACTGAAGTAAGAGTGGGCAAAAAACGTAGGAATCGTTAGAGAAAGCTCTGTATACAGTGCAAGGATAAGGAAATAGAGAGTATATTGTCGAAAAGTCCGAAAGAAGAGACAGTCACAATATACGATATGATTATAAAATAATGAACAGAATGTCAGCAGAACAATAGAGAAATTTTTTTTTTTTCATTTTAAGAGAGATGAAGAAGAAAATATTCTAGAGACCAAAGAAGCTATATACAAATATGGAGGAAATGATAGTAAGTGATGAGCTGAATAAACAAAGAATAAAAATTGGAAATAAGTAGTGATCTATGACTATGATGGAGTAATACAAGACACCAGAGGAGGTATAATAGTCCTAAATGGTAAGTGAGGAAACACAAGTGATTAAAAATATGTTAGACCAACGCTATCTCACGACCAATTCGTCCGAATTTGACGAGTGATTAAAAGATGGCTAATTCGTACGAATTCGTACTACCTCATTCGTACGAATTTGTACGATTTGTCTAAACCCACGTGATGGGTAGGTTTAGGGGCGGGGTCAGGGGTAGGTCATTCGTACGAATTCATACGAATTGGGCAACTCGTCAAATATGTACGTTTTAGCAAAAATCGTACTAATTCGTACGAGTGAGGTCGTACGAATTGTTACGAATAAGCCATCTTTTAATCACTCGTCAAATTCGGACGAATTGGTCGTGAGATCGGGTTGGTTAGACGCACAAGCCCTAAAAGAGATTGAAAATGTAAAACAGAAACTAAAATTGAAGTCTGTAGGATCTGTGAGATTAACGTCTGGTGTTCCATACTGGCAGTTGATAGCTCATGCGATAATGACAGACTGTAGAAAGAAATTGTGTACTGTTAAAAAATCAGAAAAAGAGATGGAGACAATAATGTCCTCACTAATAAACATAGTAAATGATAATAAAATAAAGGAATTGCATGACTTTAATAGGGTCAGGGCAATTTGGACATTCTGTTACTGCAATGATAAAAGGAATAATATCAGGAATAATCAGTAATTCAAAGGAACAAAATTTGATAATAAACTTGCTGATGAAAGATAGAGAAAGAGATGAATTCCGACAGGAATACGAAAAAATTATGGAAGTTGAGCAGGAAGGGTGAGAGTTCGCTGACAAGACTCCAATAGAGGCGACAGAACAACAAGATGAAATAAAAACTGACTCGGAAAGTTCTGAGGAGAGCCTGGATGGAGAAGGGGGAGCTGATGAATTAAATTCCACAAGAATAAGAATATGAAGTTAGCGAGGAAGAACCAATGCTCAGAAAAGAGACCAGGTTGAAACAGAAAGGGTGGTAAAATACCATTAAAAAGGGTAACCAAACCAAACCAACCATATTTATATTTAGAGGATATAAATATAGAAATCCAAGTGGAGAAAAAAGAGATAGAAAATTATTGAGCAAATGGGATAAAAAAAAGTAATACCTGAAAGAAATTTGACTTATGGTCAAATAAAAACGGCTAGTAGATCCCCGTCTGCACTACAGATAGCCGACCAGGAAGGTTGGTCAAAATCAGGGAAACAGACCTTGTTCCAGGAAGGGTACGAGTACAACAGAAAAATAGTTATGGAGATGGATAATGTGATTAAGCTATTGAAAAATAAAAATAAAACACTACTAAGAGACTTAGAAAATAGCCTACAAGAGGTCTAAGGGCCATAGATAATTTAAACAGAGGGGTTGAAGATGACTGGGAGTGCGAAAGTGAGGCAGAAATAAATCAGGATGAATTATGGAGACCTGTAACCCCCAGTGAGGGAGAAGATCCTGTCATGCAACTGCATTTTAGTACTCCTCAGAGAAATAATGAACAAGATGTACAAGTGAAATTGTTGAAATTAAAATTAACAAATGTTGTAAGAAAGCAAGTGTACGGTGTACATTTTAGGACATCCTCAGACCTCAGACATATCAAGACAAGGCATCATGCCTCAGACTAAAAGGCTTCAGTCATTGGACAAAATGGAATCGCGCCTCAGACTGAAAAGCTTCAGGTCTCAGGAAAAACAATGTCAGGAGTCAGGTCTCGTACAATTAGGCATCAGACAAAACAGCCTCAGACAAAAAAGCATCAGACATAAAGGCATCAGACTAAAAGGCATCAGACAAAACAGCCTCAGACTAAAAGGCATCAGACTAAAAGGCATCAGACAAAACAGCCTCAGACTAAAAGGCATCGGGCGAAACGGACTCAGGTGGAGTTTAGAGGTTCGCATTGCCCCGCCCGTGTGACGTCACATGTTCGCGGTTCAGATCAGATCAGATACAACAACAGCTGATGGATGAGGTAACCCGTCGTGTCGTGATATATTTATATATTTGCTTTCATCAAATTTTACACTAATTACGTTGTTTACAGAAGAGAACATGCATTTCGCGAGTTTCATCTGCACGTTTAAAAAGTTAGATGACATATTTCAACTAGCTATAGGCCTATAGCTCTGTATGTTGGCAAACTATCGATAGTTTTCACTATCGTTAAGTTAAAGCGTTCTTTGCAGCTATTAGAATGCTTGATTTAAACATTTTTAAAACAAATCAATAGCGTTAGACTCATCAAAATCAAGTTGGCTTATAAGGCTGGAAATGAGGGATGGTGACGGAGGGAAATAAGTGAACTATTTTATATTGTTATATAGCCTATTATTATATATAGGCTAATACAAGTTTTTATATTTAATTGCACCTGAAAGATCATCGTTTCCATTACAAATTTGCGCAAAACTTTTGAGATTTTTTCTAAATGTCGATAAAAAACTATGGCGAAATGACGGCGTTTCCATTAACCGATGTAATGCGACTAAAACGCCACATATAGCCAGGAGTTTCTGGGTGTTTCTCCCTCATTTCTGCTCCTATGTCTTGATTGTGGCATTTCTTTGAGGTTTAGAATCCAGTATTCCTGTAATTATGGTTTATTTTTTATGAATTTAATAAAGAACTAGCCTATGTATCGTATTCTGTCCAAAAGGCCAGTGTAGGCCTACTTTTGTGTCCATTAGTTTTTCCTTTTTTAACCCATAATTTTGCAAAACGAAAAATTAACGGTTGTTGTATTTTTAAAACGCAAAGTTGAACACCAAAATTTTTATTTGAACTGTAGCCTACACACCAAATGCTGCGCAAAAAAGCCTTTTAACGGATTTTCAGATTTTTGTTTATGCCTTTTTGCCCCTTTATTAAACATTTAAAATATTCACAAATTTAAATGTTTTTTTTTTTTTTTTTAGATTTTACTAGTTTTCTAAGGCGAAATTAGAACCTAGAAATTATATTTTTCCCGCAGTGCTGAATGAGAAGAGCCATAGCCTAGGCCTATGTCTCTGGAACCACAGCCTACAGAAAGGTGATTTATAGGCGAATTATAGGCTAAAAATAATAAATGTGTCTGAAAAAAATAACGAGGCATTTTAATTGTTTATTAATAAACTATTGTTTTCTAAATCAGTGTCGGCTAAACATATCTACATCTCCGCTGTAGCGGATGCACCTTTAGAGAGAAATGCATCTTTCATACGGATTACATAATCAGAAGGCTTTTAGCTTTCGATTCGAATTTGTTCGTTTTAAATTGGACATTTCAAGCTTTAGCCTAGGCTATATTTTGTTTCAGTTCTCGCGCTCCAGTTCACGGAGATCATGAAACCGCGCCTGATTGTTTTATTTTATTTTACAAAAGCACAAAGTTGTCTTGTTAATTTGAGTTTGTTTCCACTGTTGATAGGAAAATGCAAGTGTTCGCGCCCACGCCTCCCTGACATACAGAGCGCGCTCCACACTCCGCATAGCCTAAACACTGAATATGCGTCACAATCTTGTGTTTATTTGTGATAATCTTAGCCCTGTATTATTATTGTCTAACCTGTATTATGAATGAAATTTGTCAAATTGTTTTCTAATTATGTAGCCTAATAAATGTTATAATAAAAATTATTATTATTATTTGCGTAGGCTACACGGACCCCAAACAACACCGCGTCTTCAGGTGACTGTAAATGCGCAAAAACTGTTTCCATTGCAGTTTTGCGAAATATTCCTTTTTCGAATTGCCTGAAAAACCTCCTCATGCGAGCGTAAAAACTTTTTTTGCGATAAATGGGAGTTTTTGAGAAATAGACGTGTTTCCATTGAGCGTAGGCCTATTTTCAAATCGCAATTTCAATTTGCGCAATTTGAAGGGTAATGGAAACGCGGAGTAGGCATACCATCTCCCCTCACCCCAAACGTCAGTCCGCTCGGTGAATATCACTAAATCAGCTATTTCCACCTCCATATGCTAACGTCATATTATAACAACGTTTTCAGAAAAGAAATATGGATAAGGTGAAGGCTTATGACAGTCTAAGACAACAACTGGATAATGGTATGTGGGCTATTTTATGATATTTTAATAAAGGATATTTTATCATTACATAGAATATAAAAATTGCATTTACTTCTGCCTGATTTGTAGATGAGCTTACACAAAAGGGCTTTGATGCCAGAGTCAAGTATTTATTAAGTGGAGGAGAGGAACATAGTGCAGGAGAAGGAACATCAGGTATCCTGTTCTTTATCTTTATATATTTAAAATACTTTATATAATTAATTTTCTTCTAGCCTATATATTTAGTTTTTCTCTTTAACATTCTAGAGACAAGCAAAGTAAAAAATCAGAAGGCATTCATGGGTAAGAAAATATATAGCATCCTACACTGTAAAAAGAAAAGGTGCCTGGAGGAACCTTTTGGGGTTCTTCACTTTGCCACACCGGCGGAACCGTCTGTAGATCCTCTAGGAGCCCTTTTAAAAGGGGCGGTTCTCTGAGGAACCACCCAGGTTTCCTGAGGAACTCCTATATTAGGCACTGTGTAGAACCGTTTTGGGTGCCTCCAGGAACCAATTTTTATTTATTTATTATTATTTAATGTTGCTACTATGGTTACCATTAACTTCTATTATTATAATAAACAAACTGAACCAAATACAAAATAAGAATTGTTTATTACATATTTTAGATCCATTTTAATACACACACTTCCATGCACTTGGGAAAAGAAGATAGTAATAGATGAATATCAATGAATAGAATACACGAACAAATAGTATAATACATAAGCAACATGAATAATCAACCGTGTATATACAATAGGCTATACAAGAAAAGACATCTCAACAAAATGCATGGAAACACATATGTTCCATGTAATAAATCAATGTAAAAGAAAAAGAAAAAGTGCATCTTCACTTAAGTTAAGTTGTGTTAAGCTTGTTACAGTTTTTTCCAATCGCTATGACAGTTTTTTCAATACATTTAACAAGTTTTCTAAACTCTTAACGCACCAACACACCTAAAACACACAATTGGCAAAACGGTTAATTTCATGCTCAAAATCACACATTGTAAACTAAACTCCAAAACTAATTTTCAAAATACAATAATACACTAACACAATACACTATGTCTAACAAAACACTGCAAACATGTTTCAAAATCAAATAATTATTCAAAACACTAACACATGTTCTCTTCCAACAGGAACATTTAGTCAATCATAACACAATGACAAAAAAACACTATCAGCTGAAATTACAGAAACTGCATTATTTTATGTGTCAGGTCTGCCCTTATACAATAGACAGTATATTGTATTGATCATAGATTGTGTTTTGCACTGTAGTTTCTTTTGATGCCTCTCTACATATTTGTTTTGTTGGGTTTAGTAAATGCATGCATTTTGTTTATTTTGCTGCAGAAATTCAATACAAAAAATTAATGACCATCTCAGAGTAGCTTTATAGAATGTACAGTTTCTGGAAAAAAAAAAGACAGAGACAGAATTGCTGCAGTAAAGACTTTATTTGCAAAAGGACATTGCTGCAAGATATACGAACAGAAAAAGCACTGGAATAATAATACAAAAAAAACAAAAGTAATCTTCTAATCTGCCCGGTCTTCTGCATTTGGCCACATGTTCTCATCCACATCACACCTGATATCTTCTCTGGCAAGGCATCGTGGGAAGAATCTTTTAGCATGCCTTATCCACCCCTGGCAGTGTTCAGCTGTGATGTCTTGGCATGCAGCATCCATTGCATCCAGGAGGGACATTTGGTCATGTGGACGATCAGGGGCGGAGTGGGACCAAAAAATCTACCGGGAAATTTCGTAGACCACCGGCCCTCGTCGCCGGCAGGGCCGGATTAAGAGCCCCCTGGGCACAATGTCTTGTAGGTCCCCTCTTAGGCAGGCCAAATGTATATTTTGTCCAGGGACATTTTAATACGGCATTTACAGTTTTACTGATTTAAAAGTAACTTTGTTGTACTATGCTGGAGTAAAGTTCATAAATGGTCGTTCTTTCCCATAGGAATTTTTAAAACTATGTTGGGTGGACCTCTGTGCCTCTAGGGGGGTTCGGGGGCATGCTCCCCCGCAAGATTTTTTTTTACATTTTAAGGTTAAATGCATCAATCTCGTGCTCTTTGAGAGATCAAAATTAAGAGCTTCAACCCATGAACTGCTCGTTGAACAAAGAAAAAGCATTGATTTGTACCAGGACAATAAAGAGGGCATCTTTTTAGTTATGAGAGTCTCAGTCTGCATTACATTATCAATGATGTTTTAGGATGCCAAACAATTATTATTATAATGTAATAATGATTTATATAATTATTCCTATGACGTAAAATCCATTTAGCCTATAAATGTACTATATAAATGAAAATGAATATTTCAAAAGTATATTTTAGCCTACATTACACTATAATATAGGACAATTAAAATATTTTTGTCCTAATTTCTTCATTTGCAAGAAATAAACCCTTGAGCTTTTAGGAGAAAACACCAGATAACCATGCTGATCGCGTGAGCAAAGTAATCACCCAGCACAGACAGGATGCCTATTCTTAAAGTCTTGTGCTGTTTTATAAAGACACAAAGCCATATCATGGTTTCAATTTTAGTTCGTTGGCAAAATATAACGCTAGAGACCTTAATGTTAGGTTATACATTTTACATCTTTACATATGTGTTGGGAAAAGGGAGAAGAGAGAGTTCGGCAAAAGGCGGATTCGAACTCGGGTCGAGCGCATCAAAAACTGCTTTCAAGCACTTCACGCCCTACGACCTACGCCACTGTAGCTGTTTCGTAACGAGTGTCTTTTTGCTTTAAAGACAGGCACTTAGTGCAAATATACGCTCTGTTATAGAAAATGTTAAAAAAAAATGTTTTCTTCCCCTCGCTTGGGCCCCAAGTGCGCATGGCGAATTTGCAATGAATATATTTTATCAGACCGGCCCTCGCGGCCTCGAAACAATACCGGCCCACCGGGAAAACTCCCGACTCTCCCGATTGCCACTCCGCTACTGTGGACGATGGTCAAAAACCTTCCATCTCCAGGCTGAGAAAAACTCCTCAATGGGGTTGAGGAAAGGGGAGTAAGGAGAAAGGAAAAGGGACATCATCCTTGGATGGGCGTCAAACCAGGCTGTGACTGCACGGGAATGGTGGAATGCCACATTGTCCCATATGATCACATATATTGGCAAGTGGTCTCCCACCTGTCCCCTTTCTACCTCTGGCACCAGTCTTTCGTGCAGGTCTTCTAAAAACAGGAGAAGGCGGTCTGTGTTGTAGGGGCCAATCTCACATTTATGCAGGAGTGCACCGTTGTTGGAGATTGCGGCGCACATGGTAATGTTGGCTCCTCTCTGGCCCGGCACGGTAACTGTGGCCCTTTTGCCAATTATGTTTCTCCCACGGCGACGCCTTTTTGCTAAGTTGAAGCCAGCCTCGTCAACATAAATAATTTCATGTGGGACTTGATTGGCCTCCAACTCCATGACTCTCTGAAAGTAATTAGACACAGTGTATGTAAATGCTGTGCTGTATATCTACTGTATGTCCTAATGTACTCCAGGTTTATAGAGTAGTTTACTGCAAAACACACTGTGTATAGTACAGTAATGACTGTATTGCATAACCTTACCTGGACGTATTGGTGACGGAGTTCTTTGATTCGCTCACTGTTCCTTTCAAAAGGAACTTTGTATAGTTGTTTCATGCGGACTCTGTGTTTAGCTAGAGTCCAAGAAATGGATGTTATGCTGATTGCTGCAATGTTCCCAAAGACAAGGTTGTCCTCTACAACTCTGGACTGAATGTCCTTCAGTTTTATTTCATTGTCAGCAATCACCATGTTGACAATAGCAAGTTCCTGTTCTTCATTCAGGAGCCTTCCTCTGCCCCCTGAGGGAGGTAGACGTTGAATCCTTAGAGGGACAAAATACGGTTACATTTTAGAGACTGGAGGCATACAGTCACTCTAATAAATGGTAAAATTATTTACACTTTGCTGTAGGAGAAGCAATATCCTACCTGTTGGTTTCTCTGAAAATAAGGACAATGGATGCCACTGTATCGCGGCTGAGATTTGGCTGTACTCGTTCACCAGCCTCTCTGTATGATAGCCCGTGGTTTATGACATGGTCAATGATAGTAGCTCTTATTTGATCAGTTACCCTAGCTTTGGTCCTTCTTTGAGCGCCACCACGCATTCTAACTCCTCTCCCTCTACCTTGCCCCACTCCTCTCCCTTGTCCTTGCCCTTGCCCCAATCCTCTCCCTTGTCCTTGCCCTTGCCCCAATCCTCTCCCTTGTCCTTGCCCTTGCCCCACTCCTCTCCCTTGTCCTTGCCCCACTCCTCTCCCTCTCCCTTGTCCTTGCCCCACTCCTCTCCCTTGTCCTTGTCCTTGCCCCACTCCTCTCCCTCTCCCTTGTCCTTGCCCCACTCCTCTCCCTTGTCCTTGCCCCACTCCTCTCCCTCTCCCTTGTCCTTGCCCCACTCCTCTCCCTTGTCCTTGCCCCACTCCTCTCCCTTGTCCTTGCCCCACTCCTCTCCCTTGTCCTTGCCCCACTCCTCTCCCTTGTCCTTGCCCCACTCCTCTCCCTTGTCCTTGCCCCACTCCTCTCCCTTGTCCTGGTACTCGTCTTCCTCTCCCTCGTGCAGGCATTTCTTTCTTTCTTTCTTTCTTTCTTTTTTTTGTGTTGCTCTATATTGTTCCTTTTCCACACAAGATCAGCCCAAAGAGTCATCTTTTAAAACATATGATCATGCGATTGAAAGAACCTCAACACCTGAGTGTGCTTCCTAGATGGGAATCAGCTGTGATTTATATATTTGCATAACTTCAATAAGCTGTTTCTCATTAGCAATGGAATAAGATACAGGGAATATATTTGTGTTTCAATTCACAATATGAACAACTGTTCACTTTGACTTTAGCCTATATAAGTTATGTTTAGAACATGATGTTATCTGTTCTGACATACAGTGTGAAAGCATTTGTAAATTTGACTGTAAAATTAAATTGTTTTGGTCTTGGTTGAGCTTGTGTGTAAAAGAAGTTCAAGCATTTTAAATTTGTGTTAATTGTATGCATTTTGTGTTAAAGCAACAACAAATGTGTTAATAGTATAGCTTATACAGACGGATGTAGTGCTAACTGTGTTAAGAGTTTAGGAAATGTGTTAAATGTATTGAAAAAACTGTCATAGCGATTGGAAAAAACTGTAAGTCTGATGTCACTGTTTCCAAATCCAAAAGCTCTGTCAGATGCCAAAAACAAACATCAAACGGTGCTAATATACACTCATTGTGCTGTAAAATTCCTGAAAATGATGATCCTAACTTTTATCTCTACACCAAAATCTCAGATGGTTAGTTATTCAGCTATTTTGAATCGTAAAATATTGAAGTCTGTGATGCCGTCAGACTGTAATGAACACTATGGCTTTTGAAAAGCTTAAATGTGTGACTTGAATCAACAGGACTCATAAATGGTTGTTAAGTATTCTCACTAGAAACAAGATAGATAGGCTAGTTAAGGAGCAGTATAATTATCTGTTGTTCATTGAATTTTCACTGGTGAATTCCAGTCATTTCAATAAGAATCCACACAATCAGCAATTTTATGTGTGGTCAAAAATGTCACTATGGGACCAAGTTGGTCACTGGAATTGGCTGGATTTGACCAACAGAAAGCTGCTTGAAAGTGACTCCTGTGTGAGCTGTGCTTCATACATTAAGTCGCTACACTGCTGACAATGGTCAACGGACTTTTTTGCCTGTGTAATTTCACGAATTTCACAAATGTTACCGCACCTTTACTCGCTGCAACATAAAATGCAATCAATAATAAAATCTTCACAAGGGACATGTGAGGTACTTCAGGAGTAAAAAAAAGTCAAAAGGTGCAGCAGCTTAATTTTTCATTTGTTTTTCCTCTTTTCTGGTGAATGGTCCAGGCACTTCAATGATTTTCAGGTCTACAGGAGGATTTTTTATTCTTGTTCAAACTTGTATTTCAGCTTACCGAGGTCCCTGCAAAGAACCAATATAAGTTATTAAAGTGATAGTTGTGAACTTAAAATAATTTCCTTAGCCTTAAGTTGTGACATTACTAACCTGTTTGACTTTCTGTCTGTGGAACCCAAAAGCAGATCTCGGGCATAATGCAATCCCAGTCATCATTCAATTTCACTGCATGAGACAAGCAAAACAAAATTGTGTAAATCATTCATGAAACCATTCTTACGTACACTTGTCTAGTGCAATGCAATGCAACAACTTATGTAAAAATGGTTAAATATTCTGTTAAGCTCCAAAAATGTCCCAGAAAAGTTTTCTGAGTAACATGAATGAGATTTGAGAGCATCAAGGAAGATTTTCAGAGAATAACTGATTAAAAAACACAAGTACACTGTCAAACAAAACAAATTCACACAGAAAAGTTCCTAGTAATAAAGTAGTTGCATGTGGTGCAGGTAACTTACTGTAATTCAATGTTGCCTCTGAAATGTTCAGATGATTTTAGAAATGCAGTGGTTGTTCTGGGGAAACAAAAGAACAAAGCTGATTATATCCGTTCACAACATAATATTTATTGGTCAGTAAAGGGCTTTAAAATGGTATTTTAAAGAATCAGGGTAAATTACCTGTAGTAAATAAACAAAAACAGACCAAACTAACATTAACCTGTTATTCATAACAAAAGCCAATGACAGCAGGAATCAGCTATTAATTAGTTATATCAGCAATTTGAAGACACATTTGTACATAATACATTGAAGTGAATGACTAAAACAATCTAAGACAATAAGTGATTTCCATTTGTTCTTTAACGTTAAGTTAGTTCATTAGATTAGTTAGCATCGCGACTAAAAACCTTCAATAAACGAGTGGTAAACACTGTAAAAACGATAAAAAAAATAAAATAATTTAGTTTGTATATGTTTGAATATATAGTGAGTAGACTCTAGCTATTTATATTTCTTTGGCGAGTTTACAAACCTTGTAACGGAGAGCCGAACAAACAGCTGAAGCTTTGGTGAAAGGAGCCGTTACTTTCAAATGCGATGACGATCAGCTGAGCTGTGTTGCGCGCGAGTGGCGCGAGGTTCACTGATGACAGCAGAGGCAGTTTCGAGACAGAATAAAACTGTTGCTTCTCCTCTTGCTTCTTCTTTTTCTTCTTCTCCTCCTGCTTCTTCTTATTCTTCTTCTCCTCCTGCTTCTTCTTCTTCTTCTTTATATTATTATTATTAGGCTACTTACTATTTATGGTTATTTAAGTTTTAAATTAATCAATAAAATAGGCCTAGGCTATACTAAATAAATGTAAGTATACTGAATCAGAAGTATAAATTATGAAATATATTTATTATTATGATTTTAAACTTAAGTAGTCTATAACAATAATAGGATAATAATCTTATTCTGGCCTCAGAACCATTGGGTTCCTCCAGATGCTGGCTTTAACATAAGAGATCTTCCAGGAACCACCTAAATGTTAAAAGATCTTACAATAACCCTTTTATACCATTCAAGTTCCTCTAGTTTCCCCCAAAGCACTTCGAGGTCTCATGGTAGTGAAAAGGTGACTCCATAAACCTCTGAACTGAATACAAAGTGCTTAAAGGATCCCATCAGTTCCAGCAAGAACCGCAAAGATTGTCAGTGCTCCTCCAGGAACCCTAATATAGGAGAAAGAGCTTTGAGGCACTTAAATTACATTTTTAAGTTCCTTAAGTATCCGACAGGATATTTGAGGCACCTTTAGTTTTTACAGTGTACAGAAATATTGTCACCTTTGGTAAATATTAGCAAAATGGGCCTAGTCTTTAACCTTTAAAGAGGTCATGGCATGCCTTTTCATTATTCTGATCTAAAACCTGTGGAATGACCTGGCGAAGAGAGTCCATTAGAGTCCATTAGACCTCTGAATCTAAAGAATGGAGGAATAGTCTCAGATACCTTGTCATGCATTCTACTGACAATTCAGAGCTGTTATTTTGCCAAAGGGGGCTTACACAAAGCATTAAAGGAAGGGACACAAATATATATTTGAGTAACATATTTTTATTTTTTTTAAATATGATTAAGGGTTACATATTTTGTGAATACTTTGAATAAATGATACACACATTTTCCCATACCCTGGTTAGCTCATATTTACCAAGGGTGCCAAGGAAAGTAAATTCAACTGTCATTATAAAAGAGTTGTTTTGTTTGCTTGGTTGACAATTCTTTCATTTCAAAAGGATAGTTTAACGGTAATCTTATGTCTGTATTACAGATGCAGCACGCAGCCCGTACGGACAATGCCTTCCTGCTGGCCAATGAGTACATACATGGTACAACCCTGGCTGATGCACTACACAATGACAATTCTTGTGTTAAGGTAACTATGTATATATTTTTAAAGTAACATTTGTTAAAAATTGCCATAATATTGAATTGGGTAAGAAAAAGATGCATGCTTATCTAATACTTACTAAACAAATGTCAAATCAAAAGCATTACAAGAGGAAGGGATACCTGCACTCTGTTACCTTATTTTCTTTAATAAATTAAACCCCCGGTTTCACAGACAAGGCTTAAGATAGTCCCGGATTAAAAGTCTTACAGCATGTTTGAGCTGTTTTAACTGAAAGTAACTTCCACTTGACAGATTTTAAAATATGTCAATGCCATTGTTTTGTCTCAAGATTTAGACCAGTATATATATTTTTTAAATCTGAGTCATATTTATAAAAGCTACTTCAATGTCCTAATTGACCTAAGGTCTCATCCTGGCTTAATATAAGCCCTGTTTGTTAAACCAAGCCAAAACGTAGCAGAGTTAGTAATTTTGTCATCTTTTTTTATGCATAGGCAACTGTTATTTCTAAATAACTTTGTCATAGCCGAGTACATCGTATCTACCTGTTGGTTCTGATAACATAATAACAACTTTCTTAATTGTAAAACAATAACATATGTAAACCAAACCAAAGGAGACAACATAACCTTAACAAAATTGTCTCTGTATGTGGTTCTTTGTGAAGGTTTTGTATGTGTATCTCTCTTCGGTGAAATGTAAAACCCTTTCATAAGTTTGTAATTAGGGCCCAAGCCTTGAAAAGGCGAAGGCCCTATTGTTTTCCTTAGGATTATTATTATTAGGGCCCAAGCCTTGAAAAGGCGAAGGCCCTATTGTTTTCCTTAGGATTATTTTTTTTTTTTTTTTTTTTTCTCTTTTATTTTTCTTACGACTATTCGGGCACTTTTGGGGCTCTTAACGTGCACGAAAACTCTTGAAACTTTGCACGCGGGTCAGAACCCGCGGCCATCAGGGTCGGGGTGAAGATGGTACCCGGGCGTGGCAGGGGGGCTCGACAGCGCCCCCTGGAACGGGGTCCGAAAACTTGGTCCATAAATCAAACACGCTTGTATGTAAGAATATGAAACTCGGTACACATATAAATCTCATCGGTTCATATATACTTCATGCTCTTACTTTTTACCCCAGCCCAACAGGAAGTCGGCTATTTAGGGTTGTTTGTAAAACGCATGCAATGGAATTTAAAGTACTTCTCCTAGAGAATTCAAAGAAATGCCTCGAAACTCGGTCAGCATGAAGTCAAGACATTGAGGATGAAAAATTGCGAGGGGATTTTTGATATCTCGAACGGTTTGGCCGTGGCGGGGAAACGAAATTATGGCGAGAAACGTGAAACAGGAAGTGTGTTATAACTTCTGCATACATTAACTGATCTTGATGAAACTTCACCAGTGTGTTCGCTGTAAGAGGCCGATCACATGGATGTGACTATTGTGAGTCAAAGTTATAGCGCCACCAACTGGCAGCAGGAAGTGTGTCACTTTCAAAATGCTTCGAAATCACCCTCTTATTTTAACCCAATTTGCTTCAAACTTCATCTGTATAATGTAAACATACGCCAGATGTAGACCTGTGAATGGATTCTTGATATCTTTGATACTGTTGCCGTGGCAACACATCAAACTTTAAAATTCTTTTTTGATGCTTTTGAGACTCTTAGCATGCTTGAAATTGCATGAAACTCGACAGACATGTCACATATATTAGCCAGTAGACATGTGCAAAGTTTCAGGAACGGGCGTGGTGCAGGGACTCAGTAGCGCCACCTTTTGACAAAAGTGAGAGGGTTAGTTTCATAGTTTTACCTGCAATCTTAAAACTCGGTAGGCATATTGTTCAGATCAAGCCGGACAACTTTCTAATTTACAGTTTTTGGTTCCGAACAACAGGAAGTCAGATATTTTGGTTTGAATGGGATGTTTTGGAGTAATCTCTGTCCCTCTCTCCCTCTCTCTGCATACCTCTGTGTCTGTGGGGGGAGGGGGATGTGTCTGTTTGAGTGACAAAGCTTTTAATTATTGTTGATCAAGGTTTCGGGGGCTTTTGGGGCCCTTAACATCCTCTAAAACTCTTGAAACTTTGCACACGGGTCAGAACCCGTGGCCATCAGGGCCGGACTGAAGCTGGTACCCGGGCGTGGCAGGGCGGACCGACAGCGCCCCCTGGACTGGGATTCGAACACTTGTCCATAAATCAAAGACACTTGCATGTAATAATATGAAACTGTGTACACTTATAGATCTCATTGGGTTAAACAACTTTCGTGCTCTAAGTTTTACGACATCCCAACAGGAAGCCGGCTATCATGGTTTGTTTGGAAACGCATACCCCTGAAATTCTATTTAATTCTCCTTGGGAATTGATCGGATTTCAAGCAAACTCGGTCAGCATGACGTCAAGACATTGATGATGCTAAATTCCGGAGGGATTTTTGATATCTCGAACGGTTTGGCCGTGGCGAGGAAATTAATTTTATGACTAAAAAAGGACACATAAAGTGTGTTATAACTTTGCTCGTTTTACCTACAGTTACAAAACTTGCCACGCATATTGTTCTCATCAAGCCAATCGACTTTCTAATTTAAAGTCATTAGCTCAGAGCAACAGAAAGTCAGATATTGTAGTTTGAATGGATTTCTTGTCCCCCTGCCATTCTGTTTGTGTGTGTGTCTGTGTGGGGAGGGGAGCAGAGGGGAGGGGAGGGAGGGAGGGTTGGTGTCTGTGTTTATGTGTGTGTGTGTGTGTGTGTGGCTGGCTGTATGATTTTTCCTGCATTAAAGGATAAAGAAATCTCTAAGTCCTTGTCTTTTCGCATAACAATTTTTGTATTTTTTTTTAAATGACAAAATATGCATCACTCCTCTTAAGTGGTTTATTTTATTCCCACCAAACTTTTTCAACATGATGAAAATACATTAAAGAAGCATAATTGTGAATATCTATTGAATATCTCTAATTGTTTTGCTATGGCGAGGGATTAAAGTCATGTAAAAAAAAAAAAAAAACACTAAAAGCTTCATATCTTCTAAAAATGTAATTATACACCATTTATTTCTAGATAAAATTATACAAATATCAGAACTAAACCCATTTTATTCTTGTTTTCAATTTAAGAATAATGTACAAGTTTAAAAACAGCCAGGATGCACTATTCAGTTAAAAAATAAATATATCAAATAATACATAGGGCTATACTGCCCTCTTGTGTTCAAAATCAGGTAGGCCTGTTGTATTTAAATATAGGTAGCTGCTATGTGACTCCGAGAATTTTTTCTCACCGGTTATTTGACGTGTAACACCGGGGGCTTCTATATCGCTAAGTTAAAAGTGAAAGTAAAGTAAGGACATTTATAGTGGTGGCGCTCGCAGTGCGCACGAATGAATTTCTATGGAAGTAGAAATGAAAAAACGTTCGCTCTGTTTTGCTCGCTCGTCGCCATGGATGCGCACTGTAATGAATGCCACTGCAGCCGCATACTTTTTAGTGTCACTTTAAAATTAGTGCAATATCGGGGGCCAATTGCTTGAATTGTGAGTTCAATAGTCTATTATTTTTCACGGAAAACACAACAACAAAAGAGTACAATGACAGATTCGCTTAAATAGGCGCTTTTACATAAAATAGCCTATTCCGTCATCATCTTTTCAGTCAGCACTTCACTCTCGTGATTAATGAAATTTATTGCTGATATTTGCTGCAACTTTCGTTCCGCTCACAATTTAGTAAGCAAACACGCTTCAAATGTGTTTTTATTTTATTTTTGTGTATATATATGTGTGTGTATATATATATATATAGCTTATGTTTCAAATATGAGTTAATTAACAATCGTTTGAAAGAATGATACTTTTAAACATATCACTAAACCATCATTAGGTGTCGCCAGGCGACCGTCTTAATGAGCGAGTCATTGATTCATTTGTTCGAACGATTCGTTCGAACGGCTGAGTCATTCATGAATGAGACAGATTATGGATTGGTCATTGAATCTTTGAGTCAACCGATTCGTTCAAAATGCTGAATCATTCAGTAATGAGAACGCGTTGCTGTGAGATGCTCGATGGTTCTGCTGTGATCTTTGTTTAACTATTTTCGCTGCTGAAACAGAAAAAAGTCAATATTGCATCTAAAATGTAAGTGATTTGACTTGTGTGTGTGTGTGTGTGTGTGTGTGTGTGTGTGTATGATTGTGTCTGTTACAGTGATTGTTTAACCCTTGTTAAAGTTTAGGCTGTCTTTTTGGATATATATCTTTTTATATAAAAAAAATAGGCATACAACCCATATATTTTAAATGTATTGTTTGCTTTAAATTACATTAAGATTTGTATGTTTGGTAATTGAACCTGAATGAATTTTAAATGAATGTGCTATATTTCAGAGTTTTCCTTAAAATTTGAACTAACTTTATTCTCATCTGAATGATAGACTATTTATTTTTCTATAAAATAAAAAAGAGATTTTGGTTGGGTGACAGTTGTAGTTTACAGTTTGACAAAAGCACAATGTTGTGTTTTATTGCGATTGTACACAAATATAAGTAAACACTTTGCAGTTTGAATAATGTCCTGTATGAACAAAAGGACGGAGTATGTTTTAATGTCTACATTGTTCAATCACGTTTCACACACACACACACACACACACACACACATACACACACACAAACTTTTTTCTAATCAGATCAGGCAAGTAATATTCTGTCTTGGCACACTTGATTTAACTTTCAATCTTGTGTACTTATTTCATGTGTCCATTAAGTCCATGAGACCGTAGGGTGTCTCATTTTTCATTTTAGGTTTCAGAAGGTTGCTCACGCATATGATATGTGCCCTCAATGCACACTTTTGCAGAGCCCACACCAATGCAAGCTCTACAGTACACATCTTCTCAACAGTCAAAGCGGGGTTAAGTTATTGCCCGTCATGCACAGTAACCCTAAAGGCACCAGGGTGGCGGTGCCACCGGCTTGTTTATATATATATATATATATATATATATATATATATATATATATATATATATATATATATATATATATATATAAATATAGCTGCGAGCAGCGATGAAGGGCCAAAGCCGGTGGCACCGCCACTCCGGTGCCTTTAGGTAACTAAAGGCACCGGGGTTGCGGTGCCACCGGCTTGGGCCCGTAATCGCTGCTCGCAGCTATATTTATTATTAGGGCCCAAGCCTTGAAAAGGCGAAGGCCCTATTGTTTTCCTTAGGATTATTATTATTATTAGGGCCCAAGCCTTGAAAAGGCGAAGGCCCTATTGTTTTCCTTAGGATTATTATTATTATTAGGGCCCAAGCCTTGAAAAGGCGAAGGCCCTATTGTTTTCCTTAGGATTTTTTTTTTTTTTTTTTTTTTTTTCCTCTTTTATTTTTCTTACGACTATTCGGGCACTTTTGGGGCTCTTAACGTGCACGAAAACTCTTGAAACTTTGCACGCGGGTCAGAACCCGCGGCCATCAGGGTCGGGGTGAAGATGGTACCCGGGCGTGGCAGGGGGGCTCGACAGCGCCCCCTGGAACGGGGTCCGAAAACTTGGTCCATAAATCAAACACGCTTGTATGTAAGAATATGAAACTCGGTACACATATAGATCTCATCGGTTCATATATACTTCATGCTCTTACTTTTTACCCCAGCCCAACAGGAAGTCGGCTATTTAGGGTTGTTTGTAAAACGCATGCAATGGAATTTAAAGTACTTCTCCTAGAGAATTCAAAGAAATGCCTCGAAACTCGGTCAGCATGAAGTCAAGACATTGAGGATGAAAAATTGCGAGGGGATTTTTGATATCTCGAACGGTTTGGCCGTGGCGGGGAAACGAAATTATGGCGAGAAACGTGAAACAGGAAGTGTGTTATAACTTCTGCATACATTAACTGATCTTGATGAAACTTCACCAGTGTGTTCGCTGTAAGAGGCCGATCACATGGATGTGACTATTGTGAGTCAAAGTTATAGCGCCACCAACTGGCAGCAGGAAGTGTGTCACTTTCAAAATGCTTCGAAATCACCCTCTTATTTTAACCCAATTTGCTTCAAACTTCATCTGTATAATGTAAACATACGCCAGATGTAGACCTGTGAATGGATTCTTGATATCTTTGATACTGTTGCCGTGGCAACACATCAAACTTTAAAATTCTTTTTTGATGCTTTTGAGACTCTTAGCATGCTTGAAATTGCATGAAACTCGACAGACATGTCACATATATTAGCCAGTAGACATGTGCAAAGTTTCAGGAACGGGCGTGGTGCAGGGACTCAGTAGCGCCACCTTTTGACAAAAGTGAGAGGGTTAGTTTCATAGTTTTACCTGCAATCTTAAAACTCGGTAGGCATATTGTTCAGATCAAGCCGGACAACTTTCTAATTTACAGTTTTTGGTTCCGAACAACAGGAAGTCAGATATTTTGGTTTGAATGGGATGTTTTGGAGTAATCTCTGTCCCTCTCTCCCTCTCTCTGCATACCTCTGTGTCTGTGGGGGGAGGGGGATGTGTCTGTTTGAGTGACAAAGCTTTTAATTATTGTTGATCAAGGTTTCGGGGGCTTTTGGGGCCCTTAACATCCTCTAAAACTCTTGAAACTTTGCACACGGGTCAGAACCCGTGGCCATCAGGGCCGGACTGAAGCTGGTACCCGGGCGTGGCAGGGCGGACCGACAGCGCTCCCTGGACTGGGATTCGAACACTTGTCCATAAATCAAAGACACTTGCATGTAATAATATGAAACTCGGTACACTTATAGATCTCATTGGGTTGAACAACTTTCGTGCTCTAAGTTTTACGACATCCCAACAGGAAGCCGGCTATCATGGTTTGTTTGGAAACGCATACCCCTGAAATTCTATTTAATTCTCCTTGGGAATTGATCGGATTTCAAGCAAACTCGGTCAGCATGACGTCAAGACATTGATGATGCTAAATTCCGGAGGGATTTTTGATATCTCGAACGGTTTGGCCGTGGCGAGGAAATTAATTTTATGACTAAAAAAGGACACATAAAGTGTGTTATAACTTTGCTCGTTTTACCTACAGTTACAAAACTTGCCACGTGAAGATGTTATTAGGGCCCAAGCCTTGAAAAGGCGAAGGCCCTATTGTTTTCCTTAGGATTATTATTAGGGCCCAAGCCTTGAAAAGGCGAAGGCCCTATTGTTTTCCTTAGGATTATTAGGGCCCAAGCCTTGAAAAGGCGAAGGCCCTATTGTTTTCCTTAGGATTATTAGGGCCCAAGCCTTGAAAAGGCGAAGGCCCTATTGTTTTCCTTAGGATTATTATTATTATTATTAGGGCCCAAGCCTTGAAAAGGCGAAGGCCCTATTGTTTTCCTAAGGATTATTTTTTTTTTTTTTCTCCTCTTTTATTTTTCTTACGACTATTCGGGCACTTTTGGGGCTCTTAACGTGCACGAAAACTCTTGAAACTTTGCACGCAGGTCAGAACCCGCGGCCATCAGGGTCGGGGTGAAGATGGTACCCGGGCGTGGCAGGGGGGCTCGACAGCGCCCCCTGGAACGGGGTCCGAAAACTTGGTCCATAAATCAAACACGCTTGTATGTAAGAATATGAAACTCGGTACACATATAGATCTCATCGGTTCATATATACTTCATGCTCTTACTTTTTACCCCAGCCCAACAGGAAGTCGGCTATTTAGGGTTGTTTGTAAAACGCATGCAATGGAATTTAAAGTACTTCTCCTAGAGAATTCAAAGAAATGCCACGAAACTCGGTCAGCATGAAGCCAAGACATTGAGGATGAAAAATTGCGAGGGGATTTTTGATATCTCGAACGGTTTGGCCGTGGCGAGGAAACGAAATTATGGCGAGAAACGTGAAACAGGAAGTGTGTTATAACTTCTTCATACATTGACTGATCTTGATGAAACTTCAGCAGTGTGTTCGTTGTAAGAGGCCGATCACATGGATGTGACTATTGTGAGGCAAAGTTATAGCGCCACCAACTGGCAGCAGGAAGTGTGTCACTTTCAAAATGCTTCGAAATCACCCTCTTATTTTAACCCAATTTGTTTCAAACTTCATCTGTATAATGTAAACACACGCCAGATGTAGACCTGTGAATGGATTCTTGATATCTTTGATACTGTTGCCGTGGCAACACATCAAACTTTAAAATTCTTTTTTGATGCTTTTGAGACTCTTAGCATGCTTGAAATTGCATGAAACTCGACAGACATGTCACATATATTAGCCAGTAGACATGTGCAAAGTTTCAGGAACGGGCGTGGTGCAGGGACTCAGTAGCGCCACCTTTTGACAAAAGTGAGAGGGTTAGTTTCATAGTTTTACCTGCAATCTTAAAACTCGGTAGGCATATTGTTCAGATCAAGCCGGACAACTTTCTAATTTACAGATTTTGGTTCCGAACAACAGGAAGTCAGATATTTTGGTTTAAATGGGATGTTTTGGAGTAATCTCTGTCCCTCTCTCCCTCTCTCTGCATACCTCTGTGTCTGTGGGGGGAGGGGGATGTGTCTGTTTGAGTGACAAAGCTTTTAATTATTGTTGATCAAGGTTTCGGGGGCTTTTGGGGCCCTTAACATCCTCTAAAACTCTTGAAACTTTGCACACAGGTCAGAACCCGTGGCCATCAGGGCCGGACTGAAGCTGGTACCCGGGCGTGGCAGGGCGGACCGACAGCGCCCCCTGGACTGGGATTCGAACACTTGTCCATAAATCAAAGACACTTGCGTGTAATAATATGAAACTCTGTACACTTATAGATCTCATTGGGTTGAACAACTTTCGTGCTCTAAGTTTTACGACATCCCAACAGGAAGCCGGCTATCATGGTTTGTTTGGAAACGCATACCCCTGAAATTCTATTTAATTCTCCTTGGGAATTGATCGGATTTCAAGCAAACTCGGTCAGCATGACGTCAAGACATTGATGATGCTAAATTCCGGAGGGATTTTTGATATCTCGAACGGTTTGGCCGTGGCGAGGAAATTAATTTTATGACTAAAAAAGGACACATAAAGTGTGTTATAACTTTGCTCGTTTTACCTACAGTTACAAAACTTGCCACGCATATTGTTCTCATCAAGCCAATCGACTTTCTAATTTAAAGTCATTAGCTCAGAGCAACAGAAAGTCAGATATTGTAGTTTGAATGGATTTCTTGTCCCCCTGCCATTCTGTTTGTGTGTGTGTGTGTGTGTCTGTGTGTGTGTGGGGGGGGGGGGGGCGGGGTTCTTTGAGTGATAGTTTAGTTTAAACACCAACTCATACATAGGGCCATACTGCCCTCTTGTGTTCAAAATTATATACATATTTGTTATGTGACTGAGGATCGAGAGCTTTTAAATACGGACGTCCACATTGATAATGGTGGCGCTTGCAGAGCGCTCGAATGAATAAATTAACTAAACGTTCGCTCAGCTCTGCTCGCTCGTCGCCATGGACGCGCACCGTTATGAATGCCCAGTGTTTCCCCTAGGTTTTTTTTTCAGGGGGGGGGGATTGGGGTAACTGCTAGTGTTGCGGAGCGGGCGTATTACGAATTCGTGGTGTAAATTTTTTAGCAATCAAAAAGCATGTCTAATTAATTGAAATAGTGCATTATGAATCATTAAAGGTATACAACATTTAAAAAAAAATATGAAAAAAAAATGTCACACTAATTCTGTGTTGTGTTTTTTCTGGTAATAAAATGAAGGCATAAAACACAAATTTTATCATTTATCATCAATTTTAATCATATGAAATTAAATAAACTTTTTGTCAAATAACGTGCTGCACAATGAGCTTTACTGTTAAAATTAAAACATGGATTATTCCTTAAATTCAGTTTTGATGATAATTTATTTGGATTAGTGTTAGTATTATTACATTGGGACATATCTAAATTCTACTGTACAACGGTAATATATTTCTGTCAAGTTAAACCGAACTTTTATTTTGACGGGTTGCCGTGAAGACCTTTTGAGTTTGTTTGTTTATGTCATAATGATAGTTTTTCTCAAATGAAGCGGTTAAATGATCACGAAGTGACTTTCGGAGTGGATCTAGAGCCTAAATACTAGTATCTATTAATAGGTACTAGTATCTAAAAGGTAATTTTCTCTCTCTCTAAATTGCCAGGGGATTTTTGATATCTCGAACGGTTTGGCCGTGGCGAGGAAACGAATTTATGGCGAATAATGGAAACAGGAAGTGTGTTATAACTTCTGCATACATTAACTGATCTTGATGAAACTTCAGCAGTGTGTTCGCTGCAAGAGGCCGATCACATGGATGTGACTATTGAGAGTCAAAGTTATAGCGCCACCAACTGGCAGCAGGAAGTGTGTCACTTTCTAAATGCTTTTGACAAAAGTGGGGGGGTTAGTTTTATCTACAGTAACAAAACTCGATATGTATATTGTACTCTTCGAGCCGGACAACTTTCTAATTTACCGTAATTAGCTACGACCAACAGGAAGTCAGATATTTTGGTTTGAATGTGGATTTCAGATTCTGAGTTTTTAGCTACTCCTCCTAAGTAGTTTATTTTATTCACGCCAAACTTTTTCAACATGATGAAAATACATTGAAGATGCTAAATTGTGAACGGATATTGAATATCTCAAACGGTTTTGCTATGGTCGAGGGATTCAAGTAATGTCAAAAAAGGAATCAGGGCATGTCTCATATCTTTCTAAAATGTAATTATACACTATTTATTTTTATATAAAATTATACAAATATTAGAACTAAACCCATTTTATTCCTTTTTTTCAATTTAAGAATTATTTTTAAGTTTAAAAACAGCCAGAATGGTTGTTTAGTCAAAAATAATAATAATCCAAATCATATATAGTGCTATACTGCCCTCTTGTGTTCAAAATCAGGTAGGCCTATTGAATTTATATATATTTATATATTAGGGATGTTACTATGGGAATATTTTCCCACCGGTTAATCAACGTGTGATTGTGTAAACCAATTGTGTAAACCTCCCGCTGGGGGGGTTTAAAAACACTAACTTGAAAGCGAAAGTATAATATGGACGTCCGCACGGACATTGAAATGGTGGCGCTCGAATGAATTCCTATGGAAGTAGAAATTAACTAAACGTTCGCTCTGTTCTGCTCGCTCGTCGCCATGGACGCGCACCGTTATGAATGCCAGTGCAGCCGCATACTTTTTAGTGTCACTAAAATTAGTGCAATTTCGGGGGCCGATTGCTTGAATTGTGAGTTCAATAGTCTATTATTTTTCACGGAAAACACAACAATAAAAGAGTACAATGACAGATTCGCTTAAATAGGCGTTTTTACATAAAATAGCCTATTCCGTCATCATCTTTTCAGTCAGCTCTTCACTCTCGTGATTAATGAAATTTGACTCCTGTTGCTGATATTTGCTGCAACTTTCGTTCAGCTCACAATTTAGTAAGAAAACACGTTTCAAATGTGTTTTTATTTTAGTTTTGTGTATGTGTGTGTATATGTATGTATATATATAAATATAGCTTATGTTTCAAATATGAGTTAATTAACAATCGTTGGAAAGAATGATACTTTTAAACATAACACTAAACCGTCATTAGGTGTCGCCAGGCGACCGTCTTAATGAGCGAGTCATTGATTCATTCGTTTGAACGACTGAGTCATTCATGAATGAGATAGATGTTTATGGATTGATTGGTCATTGAATCTTTGAGTCAACCGATTCGTTCAAAATGCTGAATCATTCAGTAATGAGAACGCGTTGCTGTGAGATGCTCGATGGTTCTGCTGTGATCTTTGTTTAACTATTTTCGCTGCTGAAACAGAAAAAAAGTCAATATTGCATCTAAAATGTAAGTGATTTGACTTGTGTGTGTGTGTGTGTGTGATTGTGTGTGTGATTGTCTGTTACAGTGATAAGAGTTTAACCCTTGTTAAACTTTAGGCCTTGTCTTTTTGGATATATCTTTTTATATTAAAAAATAGTCATACAACCCATATATTTTAAATGTATTGTTTGCTTTAAATTACATTAAGATTGTATGTTTGGTAATTGAACCTGAATGAATTTTAAATTAATGTGCTATATTTCAGATCATATATTTGTTTTCCTTAAAATTTGAACTAACACTAACTTTATTCTCATCTGGATGATAGATTATTTATTTCTGTATAAAATAAAAACACATTTGATTTTTCTTTTTTAATCAATGTAGAATGTGTAACTGAAAAAATAAACAGATTAGGGCTCTGTTTGATGACAATAAATGAAAACCAATGCGATATGATGAATGTCCAAAAGATGGCACCCACAGACCAGTTTTTAAATAGGATTGTTTGATATTTTTCGCTTTTAAACTGTATGTGTGTGTGTGTGTGTAAGAGATTTTGGTTGGGTGACAGTTGTAGTTTACAGTTTGACAAGAGTTTATAGTTTGACAAAAGCACAATGTTGTGTTTTATTGCGAGTGTACACAAATATAAGTAAACACTTTGCAGTTTGAATAATGTCCTGTATGAACAAAAGGACGGAGTATGTCTTTATGTCTACATTGTTCAATTACGCCACACACACACACACACACACACACACACACACAAACACTATTTTTCTAATCAGATCAGGCAAGTAATATTCTGTCTTGTCTCTTAAAAAAAAAAATATATATATTTATGTATATATATATATATGTGTGTGTGTGTGTGTGTGTGTGTGTGTGTATATATAAATATAGCTGCGAGCAGCGATGAAAGGGCCAAAGCCGGCGGCACCGCCACCCCGGTTATAGCGCCACCAACTGGCAGCAGGAAGTCTGTCACTTTCAAAAAGCTTTGAAATCACCTGATTGCTTCAAACTTCACTACTATGATGTAAACACACGGCAGATGTAGACCTGGATGTAGACCTGACCTTTCAGAAGGTTGCTCTCGCATACTTTGTGGTTGACATGTGCCCTCAATGCACACTTTTGCAGAGCCCACACTGATACAAGCTCTACAGCACACTTCTTTTCGACAGTCAAAGCAGGGCTACGTTTTTGCACGTCGTGCACAATAACCCTAAAGGCACCAGGGTGGCGGTGCCACCGGCTTTATATATATATATATATATATATATATATATATAAATAAATATATATATATATATATATATATAAATAAATATAGCTGCGAGCAGCGATGAAGGGCCAAAGCCGGTGGTACCGCCACCCCGGTGCCTTTAGGTAACTAAAGGCACCGGGGTTGCGGTGCCACCGGCTTGGGCCCGTAATCGCTGCTCGCAGCTATATTTATTTATTAGGGCCCAAGCCTTGAAAAGGCGAAGGCCCTATTGTTTTCCTAAGGATTATTATTTATTATTATTAGGGCCCAAGCCTTGAAAAGGCGAAGGCCCTATTGTTTTCCTAAGGATTATTAGGGCCCAAGCCTTGAAAAGGCGAAGGCCCTATTGTTTTCCTAAGGATTATTATTTATTAGGGCCCAAGCCTTGAAAAGGCGAAGGCCCTATTGTTTTCCTAAGGATTATTATTTATTATTATTATTATTATTATTATTATTTTACTACCTTTTGGGCACTTTTGGGGGCCTTAACGTGCTCGAAAACTCTTGAAACTTTGCACACATCTCAGAACCCGCGGCCATCAGGGCCGGGCTGAAGCTGGTACCCGGGCGTGGCAGGGGGGCTCGACAGCGCCCCCTGGAACGGGGTTTGAACACTTGGTCCATAAATCAAACACGCTTGCATGTAATAATATGAAACTCAGTACACATATAGATCTCATAGGTTCATATATACTTCATGCTCTTACTTTTTACCCCAGCCCAACAGGAAGTCGGCTATTAAGGGTTGTTTGGAAAACACATGCAATGGAATGTGAAATACTCCTCCTAGAGAATTCAAACACACGGCACGAAACTCGGTCAGCATGAAGTCAAGACACTGAGGATGAAAAATTGCCAGGGGATTTTTGATATCTCGAACGGTTTGGCCGTGGCGAGTAAACGAAATTATGGCGAGAAACGTGAAACAGGAAGTGTGTTATAACTACTGCATACATTAACTAATCTTGATGAAACTTCAGCAGTGTGTTTGTTGTAAGAGCCCGATCACATGGATGTGACTATTGTGAGTCAAAGTTATAGCGCCACCAACTGGCAGCAGGAAGTGTGTCACTTTCAAAATGCTTTTAAATCACCCTCTTATTTTTACCCGATTTGCTTCAAACTTCATGTGCATAATGTAGACACACGCCAGATGTAGACCTGTGAAAGGATTATTGATATCTTAGATACTGTTGCCATGGCAATGCGTCAAACATTAATATTCCTTTTTCTAAGCTTTTTCATGCTTTTTTATGCTTTCGGGCACTTTTGGGGTTCTTAACGTGCTCGAAAACTCTTGAAACTTTGCACACGGGACAAAACCCGCGGCCATCAGGGCCAGGCTGAAGCTGGTACCCGGGCGTGGCAGGGGGGCTCGACAGCGCCCCCTTGAACGGGTCAGACAATTTGGTCCATATATCCAACACGCTTTACCCTATTTGCTTCAAACTTGATGTGTATAATGTAGACACAAGCCAGATGTAGACCTGTGAAAGGATTGTTGATATCTTAGATGCTGTTGCCGTGACAACGCATCAAACTTTAATATTCTTTTTGGATACTTTTGAGATTCTTAGCGCACTTTTGGGGCCCTTAACATGCTCAAAAACTCTTGAAACTTTGCACACGGGTCAGAAACCGCGGCCATCAGGGCCGGGCTGAAGCTGGTACCCGGGCGTGGCAGGGGGGCTCGACAGCGCCCCCTGGAACGGGGTCCGAAAACTTGGTCCATAAATCAAACAGGCTTTACCCGATTTGCTTCAAACTTGATGTGTATAATGTAGACACACGCCAGATGTAGACCTGTGAAAGGATTGTTGATATCTTAGATGCTGTTGCCGTGACAACGCATCAAACTTTAATATTCTTTTTGGATACTTTTGAGACTCTCAGCGCACTTTTGGGGCCCTTAACATGCTCAAAAACTCTTGAAACTTTGCACACGGGTCAGAACCCGCGGCCATCAGGGCCGGGCTGAAGCTGGTACCCGGGCGTGGCAGGGGGGCTCGACAGCGCCCCCTGGAACAGGGTCCGAAAACTTGGTCCATAAATCAAACACGCTTGAATGTAATAATATGAAACTCGGTACACATATAGATCTCATCGATTCATATATCCTTTGTACTTTTACTTTTTACCCCAGCCCAACAGGAAGTCGGCTATTATGGTTTGTTTGGAAGCGTATGCCCCTGGAATTCGATATACTCCTCCTAGAGAATTCACCCAATCGCCACGAAACTCGGTCAGCATGAAGTCAAGACATTGAGGATGAAAAGTTGCCAGGGGATTTTTGATATCTCGAACGGTTTGGCCGTGGCGAGGAAACGAATTTATGGCGAATAAAGGAAACAGGAAGTGTGTTATAACTTCTGCATACATTAACTGATCTTGATGAAACTTCAGCAGTGTGTTCGCTGTAAGAGTCCGATCACATGGATGTGACTATTGTGAGTCAAAGTTATAGCGCCACCAACTGGCAGCAGGAAGTGTGTCACTTCCTAAAGGCTTTGAAATCACCCTCTTATTTTTACCCAATTTGCTTCAAACTTTATGTGTATAATGTAGACACACGGCAGATGTAGACCTGAGAAAGGATTATTGATATCTTAGATACTGTTGCCGTGGCAACGCATCAAACTTTATTATTCTTTGTTGATGCTTTTGAGACTCTTAACATACTTGAAAATGCATGAAACCCGACAGACACATCACATTTATTAGACAGTAGACATGTGCAGAGTTTCAGAAACGGGCATGGTGAGAGCAATTAGAGAATAATGTTTAAGTTTAAAAACAGCCAGAATGGTTGTTTAGTCAAAACATTTTTTTTTCCAAATCATACATAGTGTTATACTGCCCTCTTGTGTTCAAAATCAGGTAAATAGCGAAAGTAAAATAAGGACGTCTGCACAATTCATTAATAATGGTGCAGAGTAGAGTGAGCTTTTTCAATTAATTCCTATGGAAGTAGGAATGAACTAAACAACGTTCGCTCTGTTCTGCTCGTCCCTCACCGTGGGCGCGCAGAGTTATGAATGCCCGTGCAGCCGTGAGCATTTTAGTTTCATTTT
>NW_026607199.1:187500-222500 GCF_029890125.1 Rhinichthys klamathensis goyatoka
ACCCGCGGCCATCAGGGCCGGGCTGAAGCTGGTACCCGGGCGTGGCAGGGGGGCTCGACAGCGCCCCCTGGAACGGGGTTTGAACACTTGGTCCATAAATCAAACACGCTTGCATGTAATAATATGAAACTCAGTACACATATAGATCTCATCGGTTCATATATACTTCATGCTCTTACTTTTTACCCCAGCCCAACAGGAAGTCGGCTATTAAGGGTTGTTTGGAAAACACATGCAATGGAATGTGAAATACTCCTCCTAGAGAATTCAAACACACGGCACGAAACTCGGTCAGCATGAAGTCAAGACACTGAGGATGAAAAATTGCCAGGGGATTTTTGATATCTCGAACGGTTTGGCCGTGGCGAGTAAACGAAATTATGGCGAGAAACGTGAAACAGGAAGTGTGTTATAACTTCAGCATACATTAACTAATCTTGATGAAACTTCAGCAGTGTGTTCGTTGTAAGAGCCCGATCACATGGATGTGACTATTGTGAGTCAAAGTTATAGCGCCACCAACTGGCAGCAGGAAGTGTGTCACTTTCAAAATGCTTTTAAATCACCCTCTTATTTTTACCCGATTTGCTTCAAACTTCATGTGCATAATGTAGACACACGCCAGATGTAGACCTGTGAAAGGATTATTGATATCTTAGATACTGTTGCCATGGCAATGCATCAAACATTAATATTCCTTTTTTTAAGCTTTTTCATGCTTTTTTATGCTTTCGGGCACTTTTGGGGTTCTTAACGTGCTCGAAAACTCTTGAAACTTTGCACACGGGACAAAACCCGCGGCCATCAGGGCCAGGCTGAAGCTGGTACCCGGGCGTGGCAGGGGGGCTCAACAGCGCCCCCTTGAACGGGTCAGACAATTTGGTCCATATATCCAACACGCTTTACCCTATTTGCTTCAAACTTGATGTGTATAATGTAGACACAAGCCAGATGTAGACCTGTGAAAGGATTGTTGATATCTTAGATGCTGTTGCCGTGACAACGCATCAAACTTTAATATTCTTTTTGGATACTTTTGAGATTCTTAGCGCACTTTTGGGGCCCTTAACATGCTCAAAAACTCTTGAAACTTTGCACACGGGTCAGAAACCGCGGCCATCAGGGCCGGGCTGAAGCTGGTACCCGGGCGTGGCAGGGGGGCTCGACAGCGCCCCCTGGAACGGGGTCCGAAAACTTGGTCCATAAATCAAACAGGCTTTACCCGATTTGCTTCAAACTTGATGTGTATAATGTAGACACACGCCAGATGTAGACCTGTGAAAGGATTGTTGATATCTTAGATGCTGTTGCTGTGACAACGCATCAAACTTTAATATTCTTTTTGGATACTTTTGAGACTCTCAGCGCACTTTTGGGGCCCTTAACATGCTCAAAAACTCTTGAAACTTTGCACACGGGTCAGAACCCGCGGCCATCAGGGCCGGGCTGAAGCTGGTACCCGGGCGTGGCAGGGGGGCTCGACAGCGCCCCCTGGAACAGGGTCCGAAAACTTGGTCCATAAATCAAACACGCTTGAATGTAATAATATGAAACTCGGTACACATATAGATCTCATCGATTCATATATCCTTTGTACTTTTACTTTTTACCCCAGCCCAACAGGAAGTCGGCTATTATGGTTTGTTTGGAAGCGTATGCCCCTGGAATTCGATATACTCCTCCTAGAGAATTCAACCAATCGCCACGAAACTCGGTCAGCATGAAGTCAAGACATTGAGGATGAAAAGTTGCCAGGGGATTTTTGATATCTCGAACGGTTTGGCCGTGGCGAGGAAACGAATTTATGGCGAATAAAGGAAACAGGAAGTGTGTTATAACTTCTGCATACATTAACTGATCTTGATGAAACTTCAGCAGTGTGTTCGCTGTAAGAGTCCGATCACATGGATGTGACTATTGTGAGTCAAAGTTATAGCGCCACCAACTGGCAGCAGGAAGTGTGTCACTTCCTAAAGGCTTTGAAATCACCCTCTTATTTTTACCCAATTTGCTTCAAACTTTATGTGTATAATGTAGACACACGGCAGATGTAGACCTGAGAAAGGATTATTGATATCTTAGATACTGTTGCCGTGGCAACGCATCAAACTTTATTATTCTTTGTTGATGCTTTTGAGACTCTTAACATACTTGAAATTGCATGAAACCCGACAGACACATCACATTTATTAGACAGTAGACATGTGCAGAGTTTCAGAAACGGGCATGGTGAGAGCAATTAGAGAATAATGTTTAAGTTTAAAAACAGCCAGAATGGTTGTTTAGTCAAAAAATTTTTTTTTCCAAATCATACATAGTGTTATACTGCCCTCTTGTGTTCAAAATCAGGTAAAAAGCGGAAGTAAAATAAGGACGTCTGCACAATTCATTAATAATGGTGCAGAGTAGAGTGAGCTTTTTCAATTAATTCCTATGGAAGTAGGAATGAACTAAACAACGTTCGCTCTGTTCTGCTCGTCCCTCAACGTGGGCGCGCAGAGTTATGAATGCCCGTGCAGCCGTGAGCATTTTAGTTTCATTTTAAAATTAGCGCCATTTCGGGGGACGTATTACTTTAATTTATTTAACAAAAACACAATGTTGTGTTTTATTGCGAGTGTACACAAATATAAGTAAACACTTTGACTTTTGAATGATGTCCTGTATGAAGAAAATGACGGAGTATGTTTCACTGTTCAATCGCGCTGAGCCACCCAGACCCCCACACACACACTGACACACACACACACACACACACACACACACACACACACACACACACACACACACACACACACACACACACACACAACACACACACACACACACACACACACACACACAATAATAAAACATTCAACCTAACATATACAAATTACACTGCTATGTTGAAATAGTCAGTAGTACAATTTGTATCATTCACAGTAAGCACCGCTCCACTGTGATTTTTCCAAGCACATTTTTGCACAAGTGAAGAGGATGATTTTTTCCGTCGATATTGGAACGTGAGTGAAGTACAAAGCCTGTAATAAAGAATAGTTTAGCATCCAAATACATCGCAAATGTTGCAACATTTAGATTCTAAAGAGAGATTTACGTGAGCCTAACACCACTTACTTTTACTTTTGTTTTAAATTATTTCGTTTTGGCTTTATTATAGTTATTTTTTTATTCGTGTTCTGTTCTGAATATCATTAAATTTAAAGGATTTGTTGTGGAATATTTTGAGTGTATAATCAAATAACACTAAACCGTCACTAGGTGTCGCCAGGCGACCGTCTTAATGAGCGGGTCATTGATTCATTCGCTCAAACGATTCGTTTGAACGACTGAGTCATTCATGAATGAGACAGATGTTTATGGATTGGTCATTGAATCTTTGAGTCAACCAATTTGTTCAAAATGCTGAATCATTCAGTAATGAGAAAACACGTTGCTGTGAGATGCAATGGTTCTGCTGTGATCTTTGTTTAACTATTTTCGCTGCTGAAACAGAAGAACAGTCAATATTGCATCTAAAATGTAAGTGACTTGACACGTGTGTGTGTGTGTGTGTGTGTGTGTGTGCGTGTGAGTGCGTGCGTGCGTGCGTGTGTGTGTGTGTGTGTGTGTGTGTGTGCAATCAATCCCAGGTAAGAGGCATGAATAATGAGAATTGGACTTCTAGGAGTGAGGTTAATATTCCGGAGACGGTTCCCTCGGATTGTGAAAAGGAGGCGGCGCGGGAGTGGCCAGGCATTGCGCTACTTCTATTTCAAAGTTTAAAACAATGCTAATATCATTTTTTTGAACGATTTCATTACAAATGTTTATTTTATATATTTATAAAATATTATAAAATATAATAACTATGTTTTGTCCTATTAACAAAAGACAGGCAATGTACTATTAACAAATGTTAATAGTTTTTTAAAAGTTAAAATGATACTTTATGCATTTGTTTTGTGTCAGATGATTAACAATATAAATTAAACAAAGCTTAAAACAAACAAAATAATAAAACGAAAACAAAGCTTGAACATTTTATTTAATTGAAAAGCCTTTTTGAAATAAAATGTGTTTTTTTCCCTCTGAAATAGCAAAAGCATCGCACACTTAGCTGTACCTGCTCTAAATAAATAATAGTATTTAAATAAAAATACATTTACATTTACATTTAGTCATTTAGCAGACGCTTTTATCCAAAGCGACTTACAACTGAGGACTAAACCAAGCGAGTCATCGTGAAGAGGCAAAAGCAACGCAAGAAGTGCTCAAAATACAAAGTTCAGCCATAGCTCGGAGTAGCATAAGGCAGGCAAGCGAGGATTTAGAGGAAAGGATTTTTTTTTTTTTTTTTTTTTTTTTTTTTTTTTTTTTTTTATTTAAGTTAAGTGCTCCCGGAAGAGATGAGTTTTTAGTTGTCTTTTGAATGTTGTCAGGGATTCTGCATTCCGGATGAGGGTGGGGAGATCATTCCACCAGCATGGAACCGTGAATGAGAATGTTCTGGATAGTGATTTTGTGCCCCGCTGTGATGGTACCACGAGCCGTCGCTCATTGACCGATCGTAGGCTTCTGGTAGGGATGTAGACTTGTAGTAGTGAGTGGAAGTAGGAGGGAGCTAAACCTGTGGTCAATCTGTAAGCAAGCGTCAAAGCCTTGAACTTGATGCGAGCAGCGAGTGGTAGCCAGTGCAGAGAGATGAGCAGAGGAGTGACGTGGGCCTTTTTGGGCTCGTTGAAGACCAGACGAGCTGCAGCATTCTGGATCATTTGTAGAGGTTTAGTTGCACATGATGGAAGTCCAGCCAGAAGAGCATTGCAGTAATCAAGCCTAGAAATGACCAGGGCCTGGACGAGAAGTTGTGTTGCATGCTCAGTTAGGAAAGGCCTGATCTTCCTGATGTTGTGCATAGCAAACCTGCATGATCGAGCTGTCTTTGTAATGTGTTCTGTGAAGGTCAGCTGATCATCAAAGATTACTCCAAGATTTCTGACCGACCTTGATGGGGTGATTGAGGATGAATCTACCTGGATAGTGAGGTCGTGCTGAAGAGACGGATTGGCAGGGAGGACGAGAAGCTCAGTCTTTGCCAGGTTGAGCTGCAGGTGATGTTCCTTCATCCATGCCGAGATGTCCGCCAGACAGCTTGAGATCCGTACAGCTACTGTGGGATCATCTGGTTGAAATGAGAGGTAGAGCTGGGTGTCATCAGCATAGCAATGGTAAGAGAAACCATGTGCCTGTATGATGGGTCCCAGTGATGTGGTGTAAATGGAGAAGAGGAGCGGTCCGAGAACTGAACCCTGAGGAACGCCTGTGGTCAGTTGATGTGCTTTGGATACCTCACCTCTCCATGTGACCTTGAAAGACCTACCTGTGAGATAGGACTCAAACCAGTTGAGGGAGGTTCCAGTGATGCCCAGTGATGAGAGGGCGGACAAGAGGATCTGATGATTCACAGTGTCGAAGGCAGCAGACAGGTCCAGTAGAATGAGAACTGATGATTTGGAAGCAGCTTTTGCGATCCGCAGGGCTTCCGTGACTGACAGCAATGCAGTCTCAGTTGAATGTCCTTTCTTGAAGCCAGATTGGTTGACATCCAGCTGGTTGTTCAGAGACAGGAAGGATGATACTTGGTTAAAAGCAACTCGTTCAAGTGTTTTTGCAATGAATGGTAGGAGAGAGACAGGTCTGTAGTTCTCTAGAACAAAATACAAAATACAAATACAAATACAAATACAAAATCGAAATAAATAAATTATATAAAACAAAATCAAATCAAAGAAAATAAATCTTATTAAAGTTATGCAGGCACACATTTAACAATAATTTTCAAGTGACAAATAAAATCAATCAAAATTCCTTACACATGGAGTTAATCCTGACGATTCCTGAGGCGCCTTTCCTCATGACACTCGCTTTTTTTTTCGAAGATATATTTTCTTTGGTTTGATTTTGTTTTTGTAATAATTTATTTTATTTAGTTCGATTTTGTATTTTTATTGAATTACTATTTTTTATTTAGAGCAGGTACAGCTAGTGTGTGATGCTTTTGCTATTTCAGAGGAAAACAATAATTTTATTTAATTAATAATTTTTGTTTCAGTCCACCATATAATTATGTTGTGTTTGATCTATGGAAAAAAGTTAGTTGTGAAATGGTTGAATATTAACAAAAGTTAATAGTTTTTTACAATTTAGAATAATACGATATATATATATAAACAAGCCGGTGGCACCGCCACCCCGGTGCCTTTAGGGTTACTGTGCATGACGGGCAATATCGTAACTCCGCTTTGACCTTTGAGAAGATGTGTGCTATAGAGCTTGCATTGGTGTGGGCTCTGCAAAAGTGTGTGTGTGTGTGTGAGGCGTGATTGAACAATGTAGACATATATATATATATATAAAGGCACCGGGGTGGCGGTGCCACCGGCTTGTTTATATATATATATATATATATATATATATATATATATGAATATAGCTGCGAGCAGCGATGAAGGGCCAAAGCCGGCGGCACCGCCACTCCGGTGCCTTTAGGTAACTAAAGGCACCGGGGTTGCGGTGCCACCGGCTTGGGCCCGTAATCGCTGCTCGCAGCTATATTTATTATTATTATTATTATTTTACTACCTTTTGGGCACTTTTGGGGGCCTTAACGTGCTCGAAAACTCTTGAAACTTTGCACACATCTCAGAACCCGCGGCCATCAGGGCCGGGCTGAAGCTGGTACCCGGGCGTGGCAGGGGGGCTCGACAGCGCCCCCTTGAACTGGGTTTGAACACTTGGTCCATAAATCAAACACGCTTGCATGTAATAATATGAAAGTCAGTACACATATAGATCTCATCGGTTCATATATACTTCATGCTCTTACTTTTTACCCCAGCCCAACAGGAAGTCGGCTATTAAGGGTTGTTTGGAAAACACATGCAATGGAATGTGAAATACTCCTCCTAGAGAATTCAAACACACGGCACGAAACTCGGTCAGCATGAAGTCAAGACACTGAGGATGAAAAATTGCCAGGGGATTTTTGATATCTCGAACGGTTTGGCCGTGGCGAGTAAACGAAATTATGGCGAGAAACGTGAAACAGGAAGTGTGTTATAACTACTGCATACATTAACTAATCTTGATGAAACTTCAGCAGTGTGTTCGTTGTAAGAGCCCGATCACATGGATGTGACTATTGTGAGTCAAAGTTATAGCGCCACCAACTGGCAGCAGGAAGTGTGTCACTTTCAAAATGCTTTTAAATCACCCTCTTATTTTTACCCGATTTGCTTCAAACTTCATGTGCATAATGTAGACACACGCCAGATGTAGACCTGTGAAAGGATTATTGATATCTTAGATACTGTTGCCATGGCAATGCATCAAACATTAATATTCCTTTTTTTAAGCTTTTTCATGCTTTTTTATGCTTTCGGGCACTTTTGGGGTTCTTAACGTGCTCGAAAACTCTTGAAACTTTGCACACGGGACAAAACCCGCGGCCATCAGGGCCAGGCTGAAGCTGGTACCCGGGCGTGGCAGGGGGGCTCGACAGCGCCCCCTTGAACGGGTCAGACAATTTGGTCCATATATCCAACACGCTTTACCCTATTTGCTTCAAACTTGATGTGTATAATGTAGACACAAGCCAGATGTAGACCTGTGAAAGGATTGTTGATATCTTAGATGCTGTTGCCGTGACAACGCATCAAACTTTAATATTCTTTTTGGATACTTTTGAGATTCTTAGCGCACTTTTGGGGCCCTTAACATGCTCAAAAACTCTTGAAACTTTGCACACGGGTCAGAAACCGCGGCCATCAGGGCCGGGCTGAAGCTGGTACCCGGGCGTGGCAGGGGGGCTCGACAGCGCCCCCTGGAACGGGGTCCGAAAACTTGGTCCATAAATCAAACAGGCTTTACCCGATTTGCTTCAAACTTGATGTGTATAATGTAGACACACGCCAGATGTAGACCTGTGAAAGGATTGTTGATATCTTAGATGCTGTTGCCGTGACAACGCATCAAACTTTAATATTCTTTTTGGATACTTTTGAGACTCTCAGCGCACTTTTGGGGCCCTTAACATGCTCAAAAACTCTTGAAACTTTGCACACGGGTCAGAACCCGCGGCCATCAGGGCCGGGCTGAAGCTGGTACCCGGGCGTGGCAGGGGGGCTCGACAGCGCCCCCTGGAACAGGGTCCGAAAACTTGGTCCATAAATCAAACACGCTTGAATGTAATAATATGAAACTCGGTACACATATAGATCTCATCGATTCATATATCCTTTGTACTTTTACTTTTTACCCCAGCCCAACAGGAAGTCGGCTATTATGGTTTGTTTGGAAGCGTATGCCCCTGGAATTCGATATACTCCTCCTAGAGAATTCAACCAATCGCCACCAAACTCGGTCAGCATGAAGTCAAGACATTGAGGATGAAAAGTTGCCAGGGGATTTTTGATATCTCGAACGGTTTGGCCGTGGCGAGGAAACGAATTTATGGCGAATAAAGGAAACAGGAAGTGTGTTATAACTTCTGCATACATTAACTGATCTTGATGAAACTTCAGCAGTGTGTTCGCTGTAAGAGTCCGATCACATGGATGTGACTATTGTGAGTCAAAGTTATAGCGCCACCAACTGGCAGCAGGAAGTGTGTCACTTCCTAAAGGCTTTGAAATCACCCTCTTATTTTTACCCAATTTGCTTCAAACTTTATGTGTATAATGTAGACACACGGCAGATGTAGACCTGAGAAAGGATTATTGATATCTTAGATACTGTTGCCGTGGCAACGCATCAAACTTTATTATTCTTTGTTGATGCTTTTGAGACTCTTAACATACTTGAAATTGCATGAAACCCGACAGACACATCACATTTATTAGACAGTAGACATGTGCAGAGTTTCAGAAACGGGCGTGGTGAGGGGCTCAGTAGCGCCACCTTTTGTCAAAAGTGGGGGGATTGATTTTATCTACAGTAATAAAAATCGGTATGTGTATTGTTCTCCTCCAGCCAGACAACTTTCTAATTTACACTCAATAGCTCCAACCAACAGGAAGTCAGATATTTTGGTTTGAAAATTGTCATTTTATGTCTCTCTCTCTCTGAGCCTACGTCTATGTGTGTGTGTGTGTGTCTGTGAGTGTGGGGAGGGGGAGGGGGGCTAGATTAACCATTTGACTGCTGTGTGGTTTGGCCTGCATTAAAAAAGAAAAAAAAATGTCTTACGCCTTGTATTTTTTAAATAAGTTGTATTAATAAGTAAAGGCATATAACCAGTTGAATTGTAGTGCATTGAAAATAGTTTTATATAATTAGTTTATTAATTAAATTAACTTGGTCAGAAAATTTGGTCCATAAATCAAACACACTTGCATGTAATATTATGAAACTCTGTACACATATAGATCTCATCGGGCCAAACAACTTTAAGCCAGCCCAACAGGAAGTGGGCTATTTTGGTCTTAATGTGGATGTTTTGCAAAACCAGGCTCTACATTTTTACCCACTCCTCTTAAGTGGTTTATTTTATTCCCACCAAACTTTTTCAACATGATGAAAATACATTAAAGAAGCATAATTGTGAATATCTATTGAATATCTCTAATTGTTTTGCTATGGCGAGGGATTAAAGTCATGTAAAAAAAAAATAAACACTAAAAGCCTCATATCTTCTAAAAATTTAATTATACACCATTTATTTCTAGATAAAATTATACAAATATCAGAACTAAACCCATTTTATTCTTGTTTTTAATTTAAGAATAATGTACAAGTTTAAAAACAGCCAGGATGCACTATTCAGTTAAAAAACAAATATATCAAATAATACATAGGGCTATACTGCCCTCTTGTGTTCAAAATCAGGTAGGCCTGTTGTATTTAAATATAGGTAGCTGCTATGTGACTCCGAGAATTTTTTCTCACCGGTTATTTGACGTGTAACACCGGGGGCTTTTATATCGCTAAGTTAAAAGTGAAAGTAAAGTAAGGACATTTATAGTGGTGGCGCTCACAGTGCGCTCGAATGAATTTCTATGGAAGTAGAAATGAAAAAACGTTCGCTCTGTTTTGCTCGCTCGTCGCCATGGACGCGCACCGTAATGAATGCCACTGCAGCCGCATACTTTTTAGTGTCACTTTAAAATTAGTGCAATATCGGGGGCCAATTGCTTGAATTGTGAGTTCAATAGTCTATTATTTTTCACGGAAAACACAACAACAAAAGAGTACAATGATAGATTCGCTTAAATAGGCGCTTTTACATAAAATAGCCTATTCCGTCATCATCTTTTCAGTCAGCTCTTCACTCTCGTGATTAATGAAATTTGACTCCTGTTGCTGATATTTGCTGCAACTTTCGTTCTGCTCACAATTTAGTAAGCAAACACGCTTCAAATGTGTTTTTATTTTATTTTTGTGTGTATATATGTGTGTATATATATATATATATATATAGCTTATGTTTCAAATATGAGTTAATTAACAATCGTTTGAAAGAATGATACTTTTAAACATATCACTAAGCCGTCATTAGGTGTCGCCAGGCGACCGTCTTAATGAGCGAGTCATTGATTCATTTGTTCGAACGATTCGTTCGAACGGCTGAGTCATTCATGAATGAGACAGATTATGGATTGGTCATTGAATCTTTGAGTCAACCGATTCGTTCAAAATGCTGAATCATTCAGTAATGAGAAAACACGTTGCTGTGAGATGCTCGATGGTTCTGCTGTGATCTTTGTTTAACTAGTTTCACTGCTGAAACAGAAAAAAGTCAATATTGCATATAAAATGTAAGTGATTTGACTTGTGTGTGTGTCTGTGTGTGTGTGTGTGTGTGTGTGTGTGTGTGTGTGTGTGTGTGTGTGTGTGTGTGTGTGTGTGTGTGTGTGTATGATTGTGTCTGTTACTTTTTGGATATATATCTTTTTATATAAAAAAAAATAGGCATACAACCCATATATTTTAAATGTATTGTTTGCTTTAAATTACATTAAGATTTGTATGTTTGGTAATTGAACCTGAATGAATTTTAAATGAATGTGCTATATTTCAGAGTTTTCCTTAAAATTTGACCTAACACTAACTTTATTCTCATCTGAATGATAGATTATTTATTTCTGTATAAAATAAAAAAGAGATTTTGGTTGGGTGACAGTTGTAGTTTACAGTTTGACAAAAGCACAATGTTGTGTTTTATTGCGATTGTTCACAAATATAAGTAAACACTTATGAGATAGATGTTTATGGATTGATTGGTCATTGAATCTTTGAGTCAACCGATTCGTTCAAAATGCTGAATCATTCAGTAATGAGAACGCGTTGCTGTGAGATGCTCGATGGTTCTGCTGTGATCTTTGTTTAACTATTTTCGCTGCTGAAACAGAAAAAAAGTCAATATTGCATCTAAAATGTAAGTGATTTGACTTGTGTGTGTGTGTGTGATTGTGTGTGTGATTGTGTCTGTTACAGTGATAAGAGTTTAACCCTTGTTAAACTTTAGACCTTGTCTTTTTGGATATATATCTTTTTATATTAAAAAATAGTCATACAACCCATATATTTTAAATGTATTGTTTGCTTTAAATTACATTAAGATTGTATGTTTGGTAATCGAACCTACATGAATTTTACATGAATGTGCTATATTTCAGATCATATATTTGTTTTCCTTAAAATTTGAACTAACACTAACTTTATTCTCATCTGAATGATAGATTATTTATTTCTGTATTAAATAAAAACACCTTTGATTTTTCTTTTTTAATCAATGTAGAATGTGTAACTGAAAAAATAAACAGATTAGGGCTCTGTTTGATGACAAGAAATGAAAACCAATGCGATATGATGAATGTCCAAAAGATGGCTCCCACAGACTGTTTTTAAATAGGATTGTTTGATATTTTTTGCTTTTAAACTGTGTGTGTGTGTGTGTGTGTGTAAGAGATTTTGGTTGGGTGACAGTTGTAGTTTACAGTTTGACAAGAGTTTATAGTTTGACAAAAGCACAATGTTGTGTTTTATTGCGAGTGTACACAAATATAAGTAAACACTTTGCAGTTTGAATAATGTCCTGTATGAACAAAAGGACGGAGTATGTCTTTATGTCTACATTGTTCAATTACGCCACACACACACACACACACACACAAACACTATTTTTCTAATCAGATCAGGCAAGTAATATTCTGTCTTGTCTCTTAAAAAAACAATATATATATATTTATGTATATATATATATATATATATATATATATATATATATATATATATATGTGTGTGTGTGTGTGTATATATATATATAAATATAGCTGCGAGCAGCGTGAAAGGGCCAAAGCCGGCGGCACCGCCACCCCGGTTATAGCGCCACCAACTGGCAGCAGGAAGTCTGTCACTTTCAAAAAGCTTTGAAATCACCTGATTGCTTCAAACTTCACTACTATGATGTAAACACACGGCAGATGTAGACCTGGATGTAGACCTGACCTTTCAGAAGGTTGCTCTCGCATACTTTGTGGTTGACATGTGCCCTCAATGCACACTTTTGCAGAGCCCACACTGATACAAGCTCTACAGCACACTTCTTTTCGACAGTCAAAGCAGGGTTACGTTTTTGCACGTCGTGCACAATAACCCTAAAGGCACCAGGGTGGCGGTGCCACCGGCTTTATATATATATATATATATATATAAATAAATATAGCTGCGAGCAGCGATGAAGGGCCAAAGCCGGTGGTACCGCCACCCCGGTGCCTTTAGGTAACTAAAGGCACCGGGGTTGCGGTGCCACCGGCTTGGGCCCGTAATCGCTGCTCGCAGCTATATTTATTTATTATTATTATTATTATTTTACTACCTTTTGGGCACTTTTGGGGGCCTTAACGTGCTCGAAAACTCTTGAAACTTTGCACACATCTCAGAACCCGCGGCCATCAGGGCCGGGCTGAAGCTGGTACCCGGGCGTGGCAGGGGGGCTCGACAGCGCCCCCTGGAACGGGGTTTGAACACTTGGTCCATAAATCAAACACGCTTGCATGTAATAATATGAAACTCAGTACACATATAGATCTCATCGGTTCATATATACTTCATGCTCTTACTTTTTACCCCAGCCCAACAGGAAGTCGGCTATTAAGGGTTGTTTGGAAAACACATGCAATGGAATGTGAAATACTCCTCCTAGGGAATTCAAACACACGGCACGAAACTCGGTCAGCATGAAGTCAAGACATTGAGGATGAAAAATTGCCAGGGGATTTTTGATATCTCGAACGGTTTGGCCGTGGCGAGTAAACGAAATTATGGCGAGAAACGTGAAACAGGAAGTGTGTTATAACTACTGCATACATTAACTAATCTCGATGAAACTTCAGCAGTGTGTTCGTTGTAAGAGCCCGATCACATGGATGTGACTATTGTGAGTCAAAGTTATAGCGCCACCAACTGGCAGCAGGAAGTGTGTCACTTTCAAAATGCTTTTAAATCACCCTCTTATTTTTACCCGATTTGCTTCAAACTTCATGTGCATAATGTAGACACACGCCAGATGTAGACCTGTGAAAGGATTATTGATATCTTAGATACTGTTGCCATGGCAATGCATCAAACATTAATATTCCTTTTTTTAAGCTTTTTCATGCTTTTTTATGCTTTCGGGCACTTTTGGGGTTCTTAACGTGCTCGAAAACTCTTGAAACTTTGCACACAGGACAAAACCCGCGGCCATCAGGGCCAGGCTGAAGCTGGTACCCGGGCGTGGCAGGGGGGCTCGACAGCGCCCCCTTGAACGGGTCAGACAATTTGGTCCATATATCCAACACGCTTTACCCTATTTGCTTCAAACTTGATGTGTATAATGTAGACACAAGCCAGATGTAGACCTGTGAAAGGATTGTTGATATCTTAGATGCTGTTGCCGTGACAACGCATCAAACTTTAATATTCTTTTTGGATACTTTTGAGATTCTTAGCGCACTTTTGGGGCCCTTAACATGCTCAAAAACTCTTGAAACTTTGCACACGGGTCAGAAACCGCGGCCATCAGGGCCGGGCTGAAGCTGGTACCCGGGCGTGGCAGGGGGGCTCGACAGCGCCCCCTGGAATGGGGTCCTAAAACTTGGTCCATAAATCAAACAGGCTTTACCCGATTTGCTTCAAACTTGATGTGTATAATGTAGACACACGCCAGATTTAGACCTGTGAAAGGATTGTTGATATCTTAGATGCTGTTGCCGTGACAACGCATCAAACTTTAATATTCTTTTTGGATACTTTTGAGACTCTCAGCGCACTTTGGGGGCCCTTAACGTGCTCAAAAACTCTTGAAACTTTGCACACGGGTCAGAACCCGTGGCCATCAGGGCCGGGCTGAAGCTGGTACCCGGGCGTGGCAAGGGGGCTCGACAGCGCCCCCTGGAACGGGGTCCGAAAACTTGGTCCATAAATCAAACACGCTTGAATGTAATAATATGAAACTCGGTACACATATAGATCTCATCGATTTATATATCCTTTGTACTTTTACTTTTTACCCCAGCCCAACAGGAAGTCGGCTATTATGGTTTGTTTGGAAGCGTATGCCCCTGGAATTCGATATACTCCTCCTAGAGAATTCAACCAATCGCCACGAAACTCGGTCAGCATGAAGTCAAGACATTGAGGATGAAAAGTTGCCAGGGGATTTTTGATATCTCGAACGGTTTGGCCGTGGCGAGGAAACGAATTTATGGCGAATAAAGGAAACAGGAAGTGTGTTATAACTTCTGCATACATTAACTGATCTTGATGAAACTTCAGCAGTGTGTTCGCTGTAAGAGTCCGATCACATGGATGTGACTATTGTGAGTCAAAGTTATAGGGCCACCAACTGGCAGCAGGAAGTGTGTCACTTCCTAAAGGCTTTGAAATCACCCTCTTATTTTTACCCAATTTGCTTCAAACTTTATGTGTATAATGTAGACACACGGCAGATGTAGACCTGAGAAAGGATTATTGATATCTTAGATACTGTTGCCGTGGCAACGCATCAAACTTTATTATTCTTTGTTGATGCTTTTGAGACTCTTAACATACTTGAAATTGCATGAAACCCGACAGACACATCACATTTATTAGACAGTAGACATGTGCAGAGTTTCAGAAACGGGCATGGTGAGAGCAATTAGAGAATAATGTTTAAGTTTAAAAACAGCCAGAATGGTTGTTTAGTCAAAAAAATTTTTTTCCCAAATCATACATAGTGTTATACTGCCCTCTTGTGTTCAAAATCAGGTAAAAAGCTAAAGTAAAATAAGGACGTCTGCACAATTCATTAATAATGGTGCAGAGTAGAGTGAGCTTTTTCAATTAATTCCTATGGAAGTAGGAATGAACTAAACAACGTTCGCTCTGTTCTGCTCGTCCCTCACCGTGGGCGCGCAGAGTTATGAATGCCCGTGCAGCCGTGAGCATTTTAGTTTCATTTTAAATTAGCGCCATTTCGGGGGACGTATTACTTTAATTTATTTAACAAAAACACAATGTTGTGTTTTATTGCGAGTGTACACAAATATAAGTAAACACTTTGACGTTTGAATGATGTCCTGTATGAAGAAAATGACGGAGTATGTTTCACTGTTCAATCGCGCTGAGCCACCCAGACCCCCACACACACACTGACACACACACACACACACACACACACACAAACACACACACACACACACAATAATAAAACATTCAACCTAACATATACAAATTACACTGCTATGTTGAAATAGTCAGTAGTACAATTTGTATCATTCACAGTAAGCACCGCTCCACTGTGATTTTTCCAAGCACATTTTTGCACAAGTGAAGAGGATGATTTTTTCCGTCGATATTGGAACGTGAGTGAAGTACAAAGCCTGTAATAAAGAATAGTTTAGCATCCAAATACATCGCAAATGTTGCAACATTTAGATTCTAAAGAGAGATTTACGTGAGCCTAACACCACTTACTTTTACTTTTGTTTTAAATTATTTCGTTTTGGCTTTATTATAGTTATTTTTTTATTCGTGTTCTGTTCTGAATATCATTAAATTTAAAGGATTTGTTGTGGAATATTTTGAGTGTATAATCAAATAACACTAAACCGTCACTAGGTGTCGCCAGGCGACCGTCTTAATGAGCGGGTGCTGAAACAGAAAAAAGTCAATATTGCATATAAAATGTAAGTGATTTGACTTGTGTGTGTGTCTGTGTCTGTGTCTGTGTGTGTGTGTGTGTGTGTGTGTATGATTGTGTCTGTTACAGTGATTGTTTAACCCTTGTTAAAGTTTAGGCCTTGTCTTTTTGGATATATATCTTTTTATATAAAAAAAATAGGCATACAACCCATATATTTTAAATGTATTGTTTAGGCCTTGTCTTTTTGGATATATATCTTTTTATATAAAAAAAATAGGCATACAACCCATATATTTTAAATGTATTGTTTAGGCCTTGTCTTTTTGGATATATATCTTTTTATATAAAAAAAATAGGCATACAACCCATATATTTTAAATGTATTGTTTGCTTTAAATTACATTAAGATTTGTATGTTTGGTAATTGAACCTGAATGAATTTTAAATGAATGTGCTATATTTCAGAGTTTTCCTTAAAATTTGAACTAACACTAACTTTATTCTCATCTGAATGATAGATTATTTATTTCTGTATAAAATAAAAAAGAGATTTTGGTTGGGTGACAGTTGTAGTTTACAGTTTGACAAAAGCACAATGTTGTGTTTTATTGCGATTGTTCACAAATATAAGTAAACACTTTACAGTTTGAATAATGTCCTGTATGAACAAAAGGAGTATGTTTTTATGTCTACATTGTTCAATCACGTTTCACACACACACACACACACACACACACACACACACAAACTTTTTTTCTAATCAGATCAGGCAAGTAATATTCTGTCTTGGCACAATTGATTTAACTTTCATAACTTATTTCATGTGTCCATTAAGTCCATGAGACCGTAGGGTGTCTCATTTTTCATTTTAGGTTTCAGAAGGTTGCTCACGCATACTTTGTGGTTGATATGTGCCCTCAATGCACACTTTTGCAGAGCCCACACCAATGCAAGCTTTACAGCACACATCTCAAAGGTCAAAGCGGAGTTACGATATTGCCCGTCATGCACAGTAACCCTAAAGGCACCGGGGTGGCGGTGCCACCGGCTTGTTTATATATATATATATATATATAAAGGCACCGGGATGGCGGTGCCACCGGCTTGTTTATATATATATATATATATATATATATAAATATAGCTGCGAGCAGCGATGAAGGGCCAAAGCCGGCGGCACCGCCACTCCGGTGCCTTTAGGTAACTAAAGGCACCGGTGTTGCGGTGCCACCGGCTTGGGCCCGTAATCGCTGCTCGCAGCTATATTTATTATTATTATTATTATTTTACTACCTTTTGGGCACTTTTGGGGGCCTTAACGTGCTCGAAAACTCTTGAAACTTTGCACACATCTCAGAACCCGCGGCCATCAGGGCCGGGCTGAAGCTGGTACCCGGGCGTGGCAGGGGGGCTCGACAGCGCCCCCTGGAACGGGGTTTGAACACTTGGTCCATAAATCAAACACGCTTGCATGTAATAATATGAAACTCAGTACACATATAGATCTCATCGGTTCATATATACTTCATGCTCTTACTTTTTACCCCAGCCCAACAGGAAGTCGGCTATTAAGGGTTGTTTGGAAAACACATGCAATGGAATGTGAAATACTCCTTCTAGAGAATTCAAACACACGGCACGAAACTCGGTCAGCATGAAGTCAAGACACTGAGGATGAAAAATTGCCAGGGGATTTTTGATATCTCGAACGGTTTGGCCGTGGCGAGTAAACGAAATTATGGCGAGAAACGTGAAACAGGAAGTGTGTTATAACTACTGCATACATTAACTAATCTTGATGAAACTTCAGCAGTGTGTTCGTTGTAAGAGCCCGATCACATGGATGTGACTATTGTGAGTCAAAGTTATAGCGCCACCAACTGGCAGCAGGAAGTGTGTCACTTTCAAAATGCTTTTAAATCACCCTCTTATTTTTACCCGATTTGCTTCAAACTTCATGTGCATAATGTAGACACACGCCAGATGTAGACCTGTGAAAGGATTATTGATATCTTAGATACTGTTGCCATGGCAATGCATCAAACATTAATATTCCTTTTTTTAAGCTTTTTCATGCTTTTTTATGCTTTCGGGCACTTTTGGGGTTCTTAACGTGCTCGAAAACTCTTGAAACTTTGCACACGGGACAAAACCCGCGGCCATCAGGGCCAGGCTGAAGCTGGTACCCGGGCGTGGCAGGGGGGCTCGACAGCGCCCCCTTGAACGGGTCAGACAATTTGGTCCATATATCCAACACGCTTTACCCTATTTGCTTCAAACTTGATGTGTATAATGTAGACACAAGCCAGATGTAGACCTGTGAAAGGATTGTTGATATCTTAGATGTTGTTGCCGTGACAACGCATCAAACTTTAATATTCTTTTTGGATACTTTTGAGATTCTTAGCGCACTTTTGGGGCCCTTAACATGCTCAAAAACTCTTGAAACTTTGCACACGGGTCAGAAACCGCGGCCATCAGGGCCGGGCTGAAGCTGGTACCCGGGCGTGGCAGGGGGGCTCGACAGCGCCCCCTGGAACGGGGTCCGAAAACTTGGTCCATAAATCAAACAGGCTTTACCCGATTTGCTTCAAACTTGATGTGTATAATGTAGACACACGCCAGATGTAGACCTGTGAAAGGATTGTTGATATCTTAGATGCTGTTGCCGTGACAACGCATCAAACTTTAATATTCTTTTTGGATACTTTTGAGACTCTCAGCGCACTTTTGGGGCCCTTAACATGCTCAAAAACTCTTGAAACTTTGCACACGGGTCAGAACCCGCGGCCATCAGGGCCGGGCTGAAGCTGGTACCCGGGCGTGGCAGGGGGGCTCGACAGCGCCCCCTGGAACAGGGTCCGAAAACTTGGTCCATAAATCAAACACGCTTGAATGTAATAATATGAAACTCGGTACACATATAGATCTCATCGATTCATATATCCTTTGTACTTTTACTTTTTACCCCAGCCCAACAGGAAGTCGGCTATTATGGTTTGTTTGGAAGCGTATGCCCCTGGAATTCGATATACTCCTCCTAGAGAATTCAACCAATCGCCACGAAACTCGGTCAGCATGAAGTCAAGACATTGAGGATGAAAAGTTGCCAGGGGATTTTTGATATCTCGAACGGTTTGGCCGTGGCGAGGAAACGAATTTATGGCGAATAAAGGAAACAGGAAGTGTGTTATAACTTCTGCATACATTAACTGATCTTGATGAAACTTCAGCAGTGTGTTCGCTGTAAGAGTCCGATCACATGGATGTGACTATTGTGAGTCAAAGTTATAGCGCCACCAACTGGCAGCAGGAAGTGTGTCACTTCCTAAAGGCTTTGAAATCACCCTCTTATTTTTACCCAATTTGCTTCAAACTTTATGTGTATAATGTAGACACACGGCAGATGTAGACCTGAGAAAGGATTATTGATATCTTAGATACTGTTGCCGTGGCAACGCATCAAACTTTATTATTCTTTGTTGATGCTTTTGAGACTCTTAACATACTTGAAATTGCATGAAACCCGACAGACACATCACATTTATTAGACAGTAGACATGTGCAGAGTTTCAGAAACGGGCGTGGTGAGGGGCTCAGTAGCGCCACCTTTTGTCAAAAGTGGGGGGATTGATTTTATCTACAGTAATAAAAATCGGTATGTGTATTGTTCTCCTCCAGCCAGACAACTTTCTAATTTACACTCAATAGCTCCAACCAACAGGAAGTCAGATATTTTGGTTTGAAAATTGTCATTTTATGTCTCTCTCTCTCTGAGCCTACGTCTATGTGTGTGTGTGTGTGTGTCTGTGAGTGTGGGGAGGGGGAGGGGGGCTAGATTAACCATTTGACTGCTGTGTGGTTTGGCCTGCATTAAAAAAGAAAAAAAAATGTCTTACGCCTTGTATTTTTTAAATAAGTTGTATTAATAAGTAAAGGCATATAACCAGTTGAATTGTAGTGCATTGAAAATAGTTTTATATAATTAGTTTATTAATTAAATTAACTTGGTCAGAAAATTTGGTCCATAAATCAAACACACTTGCATGTAATATTATGAAACTCTGTACACATATAGATCTCATCGGGCCAAACAACTTTAAGCCAGCCCAACAGGAAGTGGGCTATTTTGGTCTTAATGTGGATGTTTTGCAAAACCAGGCTCTACATTTTTACCCACTCCTCTTAAGTGGTTTATTTTATTCCCACCAAACTTTTTCAACATGATGAAAATACATTAAAGAAGCATAATTGTGAATATCTATTGAATATCTCTAATTGTTTTGCTATGGCGAGGGATTAAAGTCATGTAAAAAAAAATAAACACTAAAAGCCTCATATCTTCTAAAAATTTAATTATACACCATTTATTTCTAGATAAAATTATACAAATATCAGAACTAAACCCATTTTATTCTTGTTTTCAATTTAAGAATAATGTACAAGTTTAAAAACAGCCAGGATGCACTATTCAGTTAAAAAAATAAATATATCAAATAATACATAGGGCTATACTGCCCTCTTGTGTTCAAAATCAGGTAGGCCTGTTGTATTTAAATATAGGTAGCTGCTATGTGACTCCGAGAATTTTTTCTCACCGGTTATTTGACGTGTAACACCGGGGGCTTTTATATCGCTAAGTTAAAAGTGAAAGTAAAGTAAGGACATTTATAGTGGTGGCGCTCACAGTGCGCTCGAATGAATTTCTATGGAAGTAGAAATGAAAAAACGTTCGCTCTGTTTTGCTCGCTCGTCGCCATGGACGCGCACCGTAATGAATGCCACTGCAGCCGCATACTTTTTAGTGTCACTTTAAAATTAGTGCAATATCGGGGGCCAATTGCTTGAATTGTGAGTTCAATAGTCTATTATTTTTCACGGAAAACACAACAACAAAAGAGTACAATGATAGATTCGCTTAAATAGGCGCTTTTACATAAAATAGCCTATTCCGTCATCATCTTTTCAGTCAGCTCTTCACTCTCGTGATTAATGAAATTTGACTCCTGTTGCTGATATTTGCTGCAACTTTCGTTCTGCTCACAATTTAGTAAGCAAACACGCTTCAAATGTGTTTTTATTTTATTTTTGTGTGTATATATGTGTGTATATATATATATATAGCTTATGTTTCAAATATGAGTTAATTAACAATCGTTTGAAAGAATGATACTTTTAAACATATCACTAAGCCGTCATTAGGTGTCGCCAGGCGACCGTCTTAATGAGCGAGTCATTGATTCATTTGTTCGAACGATTCGTTCGAACGGCTGAGTCATTCATGAATGAGACAGATTATGGATTGGTCATTGAATCTTTGAGTCAACCGATTCGTTCAAAATGCTGAATCATTCAGTAATGAGAAAACACGTTGCTGTGAGATGCTCGATGGTTCTGCTGTGATCTTTGTTTAACTAGTTTCACTGCTGAAACAGAAAAAAGTCAATATTGCATATAAAATGTAAGTGATTTGACTTGTGTGTGTGTGTGTGTGTGTGTGTGTGTGTGTGTGTGTGTGTGTGTGTGTGTGTGTGTGTGTGTGTGTGTGTGTGTGTATGATTGTGTCTGTTACTTTTTGGATATATATCTTTTTATATAAAAAAAAATAGGCATACAACCCATATATTTTAAATGTATTGTTTGCTTTAAATTACATTAAGATTTGTATGTTTGGTAATTGAACCTGAATGAATTTTAAATGAATGTGCTATATTTCAGAGTTTTCCTTAAAATTTGACCTAACACTAACTTTATTCTCATCTGAATGATAGATTATTTATTTCTGTATAAAATAAAAAAGAGATTTTGGTTGGGTGACAGTTGTAGTTTACAGTTTGACAAAAGCACAATGTTGTGTTTTATTGCGATTGTTCACAAATATAAGTAAACACTTATGAGATAGATGTTTATGGATTGATTGGTCATTGAATCTTTGAGTCAACCGATTCGTTCAAAATGCTGAATCATTCAGTAATGAGAACGCGTTGCTGTGAGATGCGCGATGGTTCTGCTGTGATCTTTGTTTAACTATTTTCGCCGCTGAAACAGAAAAAAAGTCAATATTGCATCTAAAATGTAAGTGATTTGACTTGTGTGTGTGTGTGTGATTGTGTGTGTGATTGTGTCTGTTACAGTGATAAGAGTTTAACCCTTGTTAAACTTTAGACCTTGTCTTTTTGGATATATATCTTTTTATATTAAAAAATAGTCATACAACCCATATATTTTAAATGTATTGTTTGCTTTAAATTACATTAAGATTGTATGTTTGGTAATCGAACCTAAATGAATTTTACATGAATGTGCTATATTTCAGATCATATATTTGTTTTCCTTAAAATTTGAACTAACACTAACTTTATTCTCATCTGAATGATAGATTATTTATTTCTGTATAAAATAAAAACACCTTTGATTTTTCTTTTTTAATCAATGTAGAATGTGTAACTGAAAAAATAAACAGATTAGGGCTCTGTTTGATGACAAGAAATGAAAACCAATGCGATATGATGAATGTCCAAAAGATGGCTCCCACAGACTGTTTTTAAATAGGATTGTTTGATATTTTTTGCTTTTAAACTGTGTGTGTGTGTGTGTGTAAGAGATTTTGGTTGGGTGACAGTTGTAGTTTACAGTTTGACAAGAGTTTATAGTTTGACAAAAGCACAATGTTGTGTTTTATTGCGAGTGTACACAAATATAAGTAAACACTTTGCAGTTTGAATAATGTCCTGTATGAACAAAAGGACGGAGTATGTCTTTATGTCTACATTGTTCAATTACGCCACACACACACACACACACACAAACACTATTTTTCTAATCAGATCAGGCAAGTAATATTCTGTCTTGTCTCTTAAAAAAACAATATATATATATTTATGTATATATATATATATATATATATGTGTGTGTGTGTGTGTGTGTGTATATATATATATAAATATAGCTGCGAGCAGCGTGAAAGGGCCAAAGCCGGCGGCACCGCCACCCCGGTTATAGCGCCACCAACTGGCAGCAGGAAGTCTGTCACTTTCAAAAAGCTTTGAAATCACCTGATTGCTTCAAACTTCACTACTATGATGTAAACACAAAGGCAGATGTAGACCTGGATGTAGACCTGACCTTTCAGAAGGTTGCTCTCGCATACTTTGTGGTTGACATGTGCCCTCAATGCACACTTTTGCAGAGCCCACACTGATACAAGCTCTACAGCACACTTCTTTTCGACAGTCAAAGCAGGGTTACGTTTTTGCACGTCGTGCACAATAACCCTAAAGGCACCAGGGTGGCGGTGCCACCGGCTTTATATATATATATATATATATATATATATATATATATATATATATAAATAAATATAGCTGCGAGCAGCGATGAAGGGCCAAAGCCGGTGGTACCGCCACCCCGGTGCCTTTAGGTAACTAAAGGCACCGGGGTTGCGGTGCCACCGGCTTGGGCCCGTAATCGCTGCTCGCAGCTATATTTATTATTATTATTATTATTATTATTATTTTACTACCTTTTGGGCACTTTTGGGGGCCTTAAAGTGCTCGAAAACTCTTGAAACTTTGCACACATCTCAGAACCCGCGGCCATCAGGGCCGGGCTGAAGCTGGTACCCGGGCGTGGCAGGGGGGCTCGACAGCGCCCCCTGGAACGGGGTTTGAACACTTGGTCCATAAATCAAACACGCTTGCATGTAATAATATGAAACTCAGTACACATATAGATCTCATCGGTTCATATATACTTCATGCTCTTACTTTTTACCCCAGCCCAACAGGAAGTCGGCTATTAAGGGTTGTTTGGAAAACACATGCAATGGAATGTGAAATACTCCTCCTAGAGAATTCAAACACACGGCACGAAACTCGGTCAGCATGAAGTCAAGACACTGAGGATGAAAAATTGCCAGGGGATTTTTGATATCTCGAACGGTTTGGCCGTGGCGAGTAAACGAAATTATGGCGAGAAACGTAAAACAGGAAGTGTGTTATAACTACTGCATACATTAACTAATCTTGATGAAACTTCAGCAGTGTGTTCGTTGTAAGAGCCCGATCACATGGATGTGACTATTGTGAGTCAAAGTTATAGCGCCACCAACTGGCAGCAGGAAGTGTGTCACTTTCAAAATGCTTTTAAATCACCCTCTTATTTTTACCCGATTTGCTTCAAACTTCATGTGCATAATGTAGACACACGCCAGATGTAGACCTGTGAAAGGATTATTGATATCTTAGATACTGTTGCCATGGCAATGCATCAAACATTAATATTCCTTTTTTTAAGCTTTTTCATGCTTTTTTATGCTTTCGGGCACTTTTGGGGTTCTTAACGTGCTCGAAAACTCTTGAAACTTTGCACACGGGACAAAACCCGCGGCCATCAGGGCCAGGCTGAAGCTGGTACCCGGGCGTGGCAGGGGGGCTCGACAGCGCCCCCTTGAACGGGTCAGACAATTTGGTCCATATATCCAACACGCTTTACCCTATTTGCTTCAAACTTGATGTGTATAATGTAGACACAAGCCAGATGTAGACCTGTGAAAGGATTGTTGATATCTTAGATGCTGTTGCCGTGACAACGCATCAAACTTTAATATTCTTTTTGGATACTTTTGAGATTCTTAGCGCACTTTTGGGGCCCTTAACATGCTCAAAAACTCTTGAAACTTTGCACACGGGTCAGAAACCGCGGCCATCAGGGCCGGGCTGAAGCTGGTACCCGGGCGTGGCAGGGGGGCTCGACAGCGCCCCCTGGAACGGGGTCCGAAAACTTGGTCCATAAATCAAACAGGCTTTACCCGATTTGCTTCAAACTTGATGTGTATAATGTAGACACACGCCAGATGTAGACCTGTGAAAGGATTGTTGATATCTTAGATGCTGTTGCCGTGACAACGCATCAAACTTTAATATTCTTTTTGGATACTTTTGAGACTCTCAGCGCACTTTTGGGGCCCTTAACATGCTCAAAAACTCTTGAAACTTTGCACACGGGTCAGAACCCGCGGCCATCAGGGCCGGGCTGAAGCTGGTACCCGGGCGTGGCAGGGGGGCTCGACAGCGCCCCCTGGAACGGGGTCCGAAAACTTGGTCCATAAATCAAACACGCTTGAATGTAATAATATGAAACTCGGTACACATATAGATCTCATCGATTCATATATCCTTTGTACTTTTACTTTTTACCCCAGCCCAACAGGAAGTCGGCTATTATGGTTTGTTTGGAAGCGTATGCCCCTGGAATTCGATATACTCCTCCTAGATAATTCAACCAATCGCCACGAAACTCGGTCAGCATGAAGTCAAGACATTGAGGATGAAAAGTTGCCAGGGGATTTTTGATATCTCGAACGGTTTGGCCGTGGCGAGGAAACGAATTTATGGCGAATAAAGGAAACAGGAAGTGTGTTATAACTTCTGCATACATTAACTGATCTTGATGAAACTTCAGCAGTGTGTTCGCTGTAAGAGTCCGATCACATGGATGTGACTATTGTGAGTCAAAGTTATAGCGCCACCAACTGGCAGCAGGAAGTGTGTCACTTCCTAAAGGCTTTGAAATCACCCTCTTATTTTTACCCAATTTGCTTCAAACTTTATGTGTATAATGTAGACACACGGCAGATGTAGACCTGAGAAAGGATTATTGATATCTTAGATACTGTTGCCGTGGCAACGCATCAAACTTTATTATTCTTTGTTGATGCTTTTGAGACTCTTAACATACTTGAAATTGCATGAAACCCGACAGACACATCACATTTATTAGACAGTAGACATGTGCAGAGTTTCAGAAACGGGCGTGGTGAGGGGCTCAGTAGCGCCACCTTTTGTCAAAAGTGGGGGGATTGATTTTATCTACAGTAATAAAAATCGGTATGTGTATTGTTCTCCTCCAGCCAGACAACTTTCTAATTTACACTCAATAGCTCCAACCAACAGGAAGTCAGATATTTTGGTTTGAAAATTGTCATTTTATGTCTCTCTCTCTCTGAGCCTACGTCTATGTGTGTGTGTGTGTGTGTCTGTGAGTGTGGGGAGGGGGAGGGGGGCTAGATTAACCATTTGACTGCTGTGTGGTTTGGCCTGCATTAAAAAAGAAAAAAAAATGTCTTACGCCTTGTATTTTTTAAATAAGTTGGATTAATAAGTAAAGGCATATAACCAGTTGAATTGTAGTGCATTGAAAATAGTTTTATATAATTAGTTTATTAATTAAATTAACTTGGTCAGAAAATTTGGTCCATAAATCAAACACACTTGCATGTAATATTATGAAACTCTGTACACATATAGATCTCATCGGGCCAAACAACTTTAAGCCAGCCCAACAGGAAGTGGGCTATTTTGGTCTTAATGTGGATGTTTTGCAAAACCAGGCTCTACATTTTTACCCACTCCTCTTAAGTGGTTTATTTTATTCCCACCAAACTTTTTCAACATGATGAAAATACATTAAAGAAGCATAATTGTGAATATCTATTGAATATCTCTAATTGTTTTGCTATGGCGAGGGATTAAAGTCATGTAAAAAAAAATAAACACTAAAAGCCTCATATCTTCTAAAAATTTAATTATACACCATTTATTTCTAGATAAAATTATACAAATATCAGAACTAAACCCATTTTATTCTTGTTTTCAATTTAAGAATAATGTACAAGTTTAAAAACAGCCAGGATGCACTATTCAGTTAAAAAATAAATATATCAAATAATACATAGGGCTATACTGCCCTCTTGTGTTCAAAATCAGGTAGGCCTGTTGTATTTAAATATAGGTAGCTGCTATGTGACTCCGAGAATTTTTTCTCACCGGTTATTTGACGTGTAACACCGGGGGCTTTTATATCGCTAAGTTAAAAGTGAAAGTAAAGTAAGGACATTTATAGTGGTGGCGCTCACAGTGCGCTCGAATGAATTTCTATGGAAGTAGAAATGAAAAAACGTTCGCTCTGTTTTGCTCGCTCGTCGCCATGGACGCGCACCGTAATGAATGCCACTGCAGCCGCATACTTTTTAGTGTCACTTTAAAATTAGTGCAATATCGGGGGCCAATTGCTTGAATTGTGAGTTCAATAGTCTATTATTTTTCACGGAAAACACAACAACAAAAGAGTACAATGATAGATTCGCTTAAATAGGCGCTTTTACATAAAATAGCCTATTCCGTCATCATCTTTTCAGTCAGCTCTTCACTCTCGTGATTAATGAAATTTGACTCCTGTTGCTGATATTTGCTGCAACTTTCGTTCTGCTCACAATTTAGTAAGCAAACACGCTTCAAATGTGTTTTTATTTTATTTTTGTGTGTATATATGTGTGTATATATATATATATAGCTTATGTTTCAAATATGAGTTAATTAACAATCGTTTGAAAGAATGATACTTTTAAACATATCACTAAGCCGTCATTAGGTGTCGCCGGGCGACCGTCTTAATGAGCGAGTCATTGATTCATTTGTTCGAACGATTCGTTCGAACGGCTGAGTCATTCATGAATGAGACAGATTATGGATTGGTCATTGAATCTTTGAGTCAACCGATTCGTTCAAAATGCTGAATCATTCAGTAATGAGAAAACACGTTGCTGTGAGATGCTCGATGGTTCTGCTGTGATCTTTGTTTAACTAGTTTCACTGCTGAAACAGAAAAAAGTCAATATTGCATATAAAATGTAAGTGATTTGACTTGTGTGTGTGTGTGTGTGTGTGTGTGTGTGTGTGTGTGTGTGTGTGTGTGTATGATTGTGTCTGTTACTTTTTGGATATATATCTTTTTATATAAAAAAAAATAGGCATACAACCCATATATTTTAAATGTATTGTTTGCTTTAAATTACATTAAGATTTGTATGTTTGGTAATTGAACCTGAATGAATTTTAAATGAATGTGCTATATTTCAGAGTTTTCCTTAAAATTTGACCTAACACTAACTTTATTCTCATCTGAATGATAGATTATTTATTTCTGTATAAAATAAAAAAGAGATTTTGGTTGGGTGACAGTTGTAGTTTACAGTTTGACAAAAGCACAATGTTGTGTTTTATTGCGATTGTTCACAAATATAAGTAAACACTTATGAGATAGATGTTTATGGATTGATTGGTCATTGAATCTTTGAGTCAACCGATTCGTTCAAAATGCTGAATCATTCAGTAATGAGAACGCGTTGCTGTGAGATGCGCGATGGTTCTGCTGTGATCTTTGTTTAACTATTTTCGCTGCTGAAACAGAAAAAAAGTCAATATTGCATCTAAAATGTAAGTGATTTGACTTGTGTGTGTGTGTGTGATTGTGTGTGTGATTGTGTTTGTTACAGTGATAAGAGTTTAACCCTTGTTAAACTTTAGACCTTGTCTTTTTGGATATATATCTTTTTATATTAAAAAATAGTCATACAACCCATATATTTTAAATGTATTGTTTGCTTTAAATTACATTAAGATTGTATGTTTGGTAATCGAACCTAAATGAATTTTACATGAATGTGCTATATTTCAGATCATATATTTGTTTTCCTTAAAATTTGAACTAACACTAACTTTATTCTCATCTGAATGATAGATTATTTATTTCTGTATAAAATAAAAACACCTTTGATTTTTCTTTTTTAATCAATGTAGAATGTGTAACTGAAAAAATAAACAGATTAGGGCTCTGTTTGATGACAAGAAATGAAAACCAATGCGATATGATGAATGTCCAAAAGATGGCTCCCACAGACTGTTTTAAAATAGGATTGTTTGATATTTTTTGCTTTTAAACTGTGTGTGTGTGTGTGTAAGAGATTTTGGTTGGGTGACAGTTGTAGTTTACAGTTTGACAAGAGTTTATAGTTTGACAAAAGCACAATGTTGTGTTTTATTGCGAGTGTACACAAATATAAGTAAACACTTTGCAGTTTGAATAATGTCCTGTATGAACAAAAGGACGGAGTATGTCTTTATGTCTACATTGTTCAATTACGCCACACACACACACACACACACACACAAACACTATTTTTCTAATCAGATCAGGCAAGTAATATTCTGTCTTGTCTCTTAAAAAAACAATATATATATATTTATGTATATATATATATATATATATATATATATATGTGTGTGTGTGTGTATATATATATATAAATATAGCTGCGAGCAGCGTGAAAGGGCCAAAGCCGGCGGCACCGCCACCCCGGTTATAGCGCCACCAACTGGCAGCAGGAAGTCTGTCACTTTCAAAAAGCTTTGAAATCACCTGATTGCTTCAAACTTCACTACTATGATGTAAACACACGGCAGATGTAGACCTGGATGTAGACCTGACCTTTCAGAAGGTTGCTCTCGCATACTTTGTGGTTGACATGTGCCCTCAATGCACACTTTTGCAGAGCCCACACTGATACAAGCTCTACAGCACACTTCTTTTCGACAGTCAAAGCAGGGTTACGTTTTTGCACGTCGTGCACAATAACCCTAAAGGCACCAGGGTGGCGGTGCCACCGGCTTTATATATATATATATATATATATAAATAAATATAGCTGCGAGCAGCGATGAAGGGCCAAAGCCGGTGGTACCGCCACCCCGGTGCCTTTAGGTAACTAAAGGCACCGGGGTTGCGGTGCCACCGGCTTGGGCCCGTAATCGCTGCTCGCAGCTATATTTATTATTATTATTATTATTTTATCGACTATTCGGGCACTTTTGGGGCTCTTAACGTGCACGAAAACTCTTGAAACTTTGCACACTGGTCAGAACCCGTGGCCATCAGGGCCGGGCTGAAGCTGGTACCCGGGCGTGGCAGGGGGGCTCGACAGCGCCCCCTGGAACGGGGTCCGAAAACTTGGTCCATAAATCAAACACGCTTGCATGTAATAATATGAAACTCGGTACACATATAGATCTCATCGATTTATATATCCTTTGTACTTTTACTTTTTACCCCAGCCCAACAGGAAGTCGGCTATTATGGTTTGTTTGGAAGCGTATGCCCCTGGAATTCGATATACTCCTCCTAGAGAATTCAACCAATCGCAACGAAACTCGGTCAGCATGATGTCAAGACATTGAGGATGAAAAATTGCCAGGGGATTTCTGATATCTCGAACGGTTTGGCCGTGACGAGGAAACGAATTTATGGCGAATAATGGAAACAGGAAGTGTGTTATAACTTCTGCATACATTAACTGATCTTGATGAAACTTCAACAGTGTGTTCGCTGTAAGAAGCCGATCACATGGATGTGACTATTGTGAGTCAAAGTTATAGCGCCACCAACTGGCAGCAGGAAGTGTGTCACTTTCAAAATGCTTTGAAATCACCCTCTTATTTTTACCCGATTTGCTTCAAACTTGATGTGTATAATGTAGACACTCGCCAGATGTAGACCTGTGAAAGGATTATTGATATCTTAGATACTGTTGCCATGGCAACGCATCAAACTTTAATATTCTTTTTGGATGCTTTTGAGACTCTTAGCATGCCTGAAATTGCTTAAAATTGCATGAAACTCGACAGACAGATCACATTTATTAGCCAGTAGACATGTGCAAAGTTTCAGAAACGGGCGTGGTGCAGGGGCTCAGTAGCGCCACCTTTTGTGACAAAAGTGGGTGGGGGGGGGGGTTACTTTCATCTACAGTTACAAAACTTTTTCAACTTGATGAAAATACATTAAAGATGCTAAATTGTGAACGGATATTGAATATCTCAAACGGTTTTGCTATGGCGAGGGATTATGTCAAAAAGAGAATCAGGAAATGTCTCATATCTTTCTAAAATGTAATTATACACCATTTATTTTTCTATAAAATTATACTAATATTAGAACTAAACCCATTGTATTCCTTTTTTTCAATTTAAGATTTATGTTTAAGTTTAAAAACAGCCAGAATGGTTGTTTAGCCAAAAAAATAAAAAAATAAAAATCATTCACAGTGCTTTACTGCCCTCTTGTGTTCAAAATCAGGTAGGCCAATTGTATTAAATTGTAGGGATGCTACTATGGGAATATTTTCCCACCGTGACTCCGCTGGGGGCTTTAAAGTCGCTAACTTGAAAGCGAAAGTAACGGACGTCTCCACAAGACGTGCAGCTGTGAGCATTTTCGTTTCATTTTAAAAGAAGCCCCATTTCGGGGGCGGATTTCTTGAATGTATTTTACAAAATCACAATGTTGTGTTTGATTGCGAGTATCCAAAAATAAGTAAACACTTTGCAGTTTGAATGATCTTCTTGAATAAAATGACGGAGTAGCCAATGTTTCCACTGTTCGATCGCGGACGTCCACACGGACATTGATAATGGTGGTGCGTGCAGAGCGCTCGAGGGAATTCCTATGGAAGTAGGAATGAACTAAAAAACGTTCACTCTGTTCTGCTCGCTCATCGTCGTGGACGCGCAGCGTTATGAATGCCCGTGTGATGCAGCATAACACAGCAGAGAGAGACGCTCACTCTCAACTCGTGATTAATGAAATTTGACTCCGGTTGCTGATCTTTGCTGCAACTTTCGTTCAGCTCACAATTTAGTAAGCAAACCCGTTCAGGTTTTAATTGTAGTGACTAAATGATTTTATTAAACACACACACACACACACACACAAACACACACATCAAATTGACGGTGGGGGGCAATGGTATATTTAAATCTGCAAATTGTAATATATGCAGGGCACCCCGGTCCAGTCTTATTAAATGTATGCTTCATCTTTCATTTTTAATTTGTAAATTTGATCAATAAATTCAATTATTTAGAATGATAAGACACTATATGGCTTTTACCCTAGGTAGGGCTGATCAAATTAAATCGTTTACACTGAAAAATAACAATGCATTAAATAATGTTATGAGATTGTTTTAAATATAAGTCAATTAAAAATCGTTGGGAAGAATGATACTTTTAAACATAACACTAAACCGTCATTAGGTGTCGCCAGGCGACCGTCTTAATGAGCGAGTCATTGATTCATTCGTTCAAACAATTCGTTCGAACGGTTGAGTCATTCATGAATGAGACAGATTATGGATTGGTCATTGAATCTTTGAGTCAACCGATTCGTTCAAAATGCTGAATCATTCAGTAATGAGAACGCGTTGCTGTGAGATGCTCGATGGTTCTGCTGTGATCTTTGTTGAACTATTTTCGCTGCTGAAACAGAAAAAAGTCAATATTGCATCTAAAATGTAAGTGATTTGACTTGTGTGTTTGTGTGTGTGTGTGTGTGTGTGTGTGTGTGATTGTGTCTGTTACAGTGATTGTTTAACCCTTGTTAAAGTTTAGGCCTTGTCTTTTTGGATATATATCTTTTTAAATAAAAAAATAGGCATACAACCCATATATTTTAAATGTATTGTTTGCTTTAAATTACATTAAGATTTGTATGTTTGGTAATTGAACCTGAATGAATTTTAAATGAATGTGCTATATATCAGATCATATATTTGTTTTCCTTAACATTTAAACTAACACTAACTTTATTCTCATCTGAATGATAAATTATTTATTTCTGTATATAATAAAAACACATTTGATTTTTCTTTTTTTAATCAATGTAGAATGTGTAACTGAAAAAATAAACAGATTAGGGCTCTGTTCGAGAACAAGAAATGAAAACCAATGCAATATGCTGAATGTCCAAAAGATTTTTTTTTGCTTTTAAACTACGTGTATGTGTGTGTGTGTGTGTGTGTGCGCGTGTGTGTGTAAGAGATTTTGGTTGGGTGACATTTGTAGTTTACAGTTTGACAAAAGCACAATGTTGTGTTTTATTGCGATTGTACACAAATATAAGTAAACAGTTTGCAGTTTGAATAATGTCCTGTATGAACAAAAGGACGGAGTATGTTTTTATGTCTACATTGTTCAATCACGTCTCTCACACACACACACACACACACACACACACACACACACAGCTTTGTTTTTGTGATATATGAGGACATTCCATAGGCGTAATGACTTTTATACTGGACAAACTGTATATTCTATCCCCCTACACTGCCCCTATCCCTAAACCTACCCATCACAGGAGACATGCTGCATTTTTACATAAAAAAAAACCCATTGTTTTTTATGTTTTTTAAGCTATTTGAAATATGAGGACACATGCAATGTCCTCATATATCACGTGTAAATTGTAATACCAGTGTAATATGCATGTCATTATACACATTTGTGTCCTCATATATCACAAAAACAAACACACACACACACACACACACACACACACACACACACACACACACACACACACACACACACACACACACACACACAAAACAATTTTTTCTAATCAGATCAGGCAAGTAATATTCTGTCTTGGCACACTTCATATAACTTTCAATCTTGTGTACTTATTTCATGTGTCCATTAAGTCCATGAGACCGTAGGGTGTCTCATTTTTCATTTTAGGATTCAGAAGTTTGCTCACGCATATGATATGTGCCCTCAATGCACACTTTTGCAGAGCCCACACCAATGCAAGCTCTACAGCACACATCTTCTCAACAGTCAAAGCGGGGTTAAGTTATTACCCGTCATGCACAGTAACCCTTAAGGCACCAGGGTGGCGGTGCCACCGGCTTGTTTATATATATATATATATATATATATATATATATATATATATATATATATATATATATAAATATAGCTGCGAGCAGCGATGAAGGGCCAAAGCCGGCGGCACCGCCACTCTGGTGCCTTTAGGTTACTAAAGGCACCGGGGTTGCGGTGCCACCGGCTTGGGCCCGTAATCGCTGCTCGCAGCTATATTTATTATTATTATTAGGGCCCAAGCCTTGAAAAGGCGAAGGCCCTATTGTTTTCCTTAGGATTATTATTTTTAGGGCCCAAGCCTTGAAAAGGCGAAGGCCCTATTGTTTTCCTAAGGATTATTATTTATTATTATTAGGGCCCAAGCCTTGAAAAGGCGAAGGCCCTATTGTTTTCCTAAGGATTATTATTAGGGCCCAAGCCTTGAAAAGGCGAAGGCCCTATTGTTTTCCTTAGGATTATTATTATTATTATTATTATTATTTTATCGACTATTCGGGCACTTTTGGGGCTCTTAACGTGCACGAAAACTCTTGAAACTTTGCACACTGGTCAGAACCCGCGGCCATCAGGGCCGGGCTGAAGCTGGTACCCGGGCGTGGCAGGGGGGCTCGACAGCGCCCCCTGGAACGGGGTCCGAAAACTTGGTCCATAAATCAAACACGCTTCCATGTAATAATATGAAACTCGGTACACATATAGATCTCATCGGTTCATATATCCTTTGTACTTTTACTTTTTACCCCAGCCCAACAGGAAGTCGGCTATTATGGTTTGTTTGGAAGCGTATGCCCCTGGAATTCGATATACTCCTCCTAGAGAATTCAACCAATCGCAACGAAACTCGGTCAGCATGATGTCAAGACATTGAGGATGAAAAATTGCCAGGGGATTTTTGATATCTCGAACGGTTTGGCCGTGACGAGGAAACGAATTTATGGCGAATAATGGAAACAGGAAGTGTGTTATAACTTCTGCATACATTAACTGATCTTGATGAAACTTCAACAGTGTGTTCGCTGTAAGAAGCCGATCACATGGATGTGACTATTGTGAGTCAAAGTTATAGCGCCACCAACTGGCAGCAGGAAGTGTGTCACTTTCAAAATGCTTTGAAATCACCCTCTTATTTTTACCCGATTTGCTTCAAACTTGATGTGTATAATGTAGACACTCGCCAGATGTAGACCTGTGAAAGGATTATTGATATCTTAGATACTGTTGCCATGGCAACGCATCAAACTTTAATATTCTTTTTGGATGCTTTTGAGACTCTTAGCATGCCTGAAATTGCT